>NC_091068.1:144740825-145040825 GCF_000393655.2 Nicotiana sylvestris
TATAACTAATTTTATGAAATATATTGACATGAGTAGGAGAATGATGAGAAAAAACACAGTACCGGTGCTTTGTTGGCAGCTCCAATGGTTGACACTGAGGTAGCCATTATCTTGACTACTGTGATGACAACTTGATCAAAGAAGCTAAGGATTGAGCTTTCTTGATTTGCTAAATATATTCAAAAATTGGTTGAAGAAGATAGTATGGGAAAGGATAGGCTTTATAGTAGTACTAGTTGTGACCGTAAGAAAAATTATGTGGATTTGGCTTACGATTTCTCAACGGCCACAAATTGAAGATTGGTTATCTATGTGGAGATTATGAAGGTGACTTGTAATTTTTGGCATGGGCAATCCATATTTTTATTTTTATTTTTATTTTTGCATTTTTATTTTTCTTGCTTGGCTAGGTGACTAGATTGAGTAACAACAAAATTTAGGCTTATGGCGATTGGCTACCTCTTTATTTTGAGGTTAGATTTTAAGATGTTTTTTCCTCCATAGATGTAATTGTCCCTTTTTTGAATGTTGTTTTTTTCCTACATAGATGTAATTGTCCCTTTATTGTATGTTGTTGATTTCCTCCTGGCGGATAAGGAGAACTTGAGGCTGTTATTGAATCAGTCTACCAAAAATATGCGAAATTTGGATTTCTGGCTAGTATACTTTCTGAAAAGGAACTAATTTGGGAATAAGGAACTAAAACTTGCATTTGAACAAAATTTGCAGACTAAAGTGTTCCTCATTAGTCCAAATTTATTACTCACTAGTAACTAAAAGCAATCGAAATGAGTTTGACCCGTGATGCTGCACGATCCAACCCGCTAGTTGGGAAGGGTTGGGGCATTTGCATCTATACCCGCTTTTTCTGTCACATTTTAACTTGTGCCCGCTTTGCAAAAAAAATGCAAGCGTACCCGCTTTTTCGCATAACTTCAGCATACGGGGCTGAAGTAGCAAAGGCAATCACGCAAAACTTCAGCATTCTAGTAGCCGGCCCTGAAGTTCAGCTCTAGTTCAGCTCTAGAGCTGAAGTTTTTGTGTTGTAACTGGAAACTTCAGCTCTAGAGCTGAAGTTTTTTTACCACCTATTAATATTATATACTAGAGCTGAAGTTTTTCAGTTACAACACAAAAACTTCAGCTCTAGAGCTGAAGTTTTTGTTTTTGCAACTGGCGAACGAGCTGAAGTAATTTCTCATCCTTCAATTGCAACTTCCACTCTCTTTTGATTGAAAACTACTGTTCCTTTTTATTTGTCTTTCCCAATTCGGTTTCCTTTCTAGTTTTTCTCTCCAATCAAACAAACTGATTTATGATGTGTATTCGCATGTTTCGGTCCTTTAGACTATATAATATAAAAGGGGTGGATAAATTGAAATCGGAAACTAGGCGCATATATTTTTATTCTTGAATTTTCATTGGCAGAATGAACAAATAAATAATTTTGTTACAAAATATCCAACAGACGAAACTGAATGTAAAAGGAAAGAAGAAGAAAACGAATGAGAAGAAGGAAGAGGAGAAAGAGGGCTGAAGTTGTTTAAAAAGTGGGTACAAGTTAAAAGTTTTTAAAAAAATAGGTATAAGTTAAATGAGGGCGATCAAATAGGGTTCTCGTGCAATTTTTTCGGAAGGGTTGGATCAAAATTTTGTTGGCCCATTCAAGATTGAAGCTTTGGCCCAGCCCAATCAGTCTGTTGGATGTAAAAAAAAAAAAAATTACCTCCTACAACAAAGTTTTACACCTTATTTATTATAAATAAAAATCCTTTTAATATATTATTTTCTATAGCTACCTTTTAGTTTTTATAGTAAAATAGGTATTTATGGTTACTTCCTATCATTAAGCCATTAAACACTCTCTCTAATATTTTTCTCTCTCATTCTTTATATAAAACTACCTCCTTATTAAACCCTAGCGTATGTTCTTTTCAAACTAATCAAACTAACTTTCTTCATCTTGTGCAGAATCTCAATATTGAACTTGAAAACTATAAATGTGGATGTAAAAAATCCAGTCAATAACAGTGCATACAAAATAGGAGGAAGCTGAAGATTGACCTAAAGGCTTTTTGTCACCATTATTGCCTTGTAGAAGAATTCCAAATATGTACATATGGAAACAAATTTCCTACTAGCTTTTTTAAAGCTAAAAGTGAATTCTCTTGGTCGTTTTTTTCCTTGAAGTCTAATTTAAGACGACATTGCAAAGTTGGTTATGGGAGTAGGTGTCACGATCCTAAAACCGGACCCGATCGTGATGGCGCCTCTCGTGAAGACAAGGCCAGCCGATACATTCCCAATTCCCTTTTAAGTAGTTAAGATAATACAATTAAGTCTTAAACATGATAAAATCCCAAAATAAGCAGTGACAGTACAATTTGCGAAATTAAAACCAACACAATCCGACATCGGGGTGTCACCAGTCATGAGCATCTATCAATATACTACAAGTCTGATGAGTTTACACAGCTAATACAGAATCACTAATAAGAGAAAAGAAATGAGATGGGGGGGGGGGGAGAAGCACGGGGCTGTGAACGCCGAGCAGCTACCCCGTGATCTCTAAAATCTGTCGGGAGCTCTCAACCCTCGCAAGCAGGACCTGCAGCGCCTGAATCTGCACACAGGGTGCAGGGAGTAAAGTGAGTACTCCAACTTAGTGAGTGTAAGCACGTGATTTTTGCCCTATATGAGAATTACTCCCAAAAAATTCAAAAATAAAATGATTTTTCTTTGGTGTGCAATTTTGTGATATTTTGTGATATTTTGAATAATTATTTGTATTTGTCTGTGCATGTTTATTTGCTAAATTAATAAAAAAATACAAAAATATGTCGCATTTTGCATGTAGGATTTAATTCTACAATTGTTAGTAATTAAATTTGTTTTACAAAAATTAAAAATTACAAAAATAGGCATCGTTTGCATTTTTAGCATTTAATGTCCAAATATACAATTTTATGCTTAATTATTATTTAATTGTGCGTTAATTGTTATTGGGAGTTAATTTGCGCTTTTATAACTTAATTTAGTTCTTAGTAATAGTTTAAGTATTTTTATAATTTAGTTTTAGAAAAATAAAAGAAGAAAAGAGAGCGAGAATATAAGGAAACACAGACAGAAAAGATACGAGAAAAAATACACACATAGATAGAGAGAAAAAACGGACAGAGAATAGAAGAGAGAAAAATTCCGAAAAATATTTAAGCTTTCAAAATAAAAATAAGAGCTAAAAAATCTACTGTTTTCTTTCTTTGTTTGAAATTAGTATTAATGGTTGTTGTTTCATTTAAAACTTAAAGCTTTTGTTTTTGGGATTACTACTCCACCGGTCTGTTACTGGGTTGTTACTGTTGCTGGGCAGTTGTTGCGGTTGTACTGTTATTACTGCTGCTGATTCTCATCTTCATTTTCTTTTGCTTCCAATATCAGGTACATATCTGTAAATTCATGTCATGAAAAGCTTCAACATGGCAAGTAAATGAAGTTTGGAATTATAAGGATGTCTTCTACTCATTTAAATTTTATTAGTTTAAATTTCAGTTTGTTTCAGTTGGTTAACAAAGTAGTATGCTTGACATGAAGACTATTATCTAATCGTTTTCTTTTTAAAAGTTTGCATAAGTTTTGTAATAATATTGTCCATTTCGAAATCTCATTAGTATAGTTATATTTGAATTGTCAAAATAGGGAATATGACATAAAAATGGGCCATTGATTACATCCCGTAACATTGTTAGCTAAATGTAAAGTAGAATAGAAATATCAAGAAAACTACATTCTAACCTCTGTTGTTGAATAAGGTTAAAATGATGTTGATTGTATTTTTTCATATATGGTAAGATAACGGGTATATGTATAACCATAAGAAAGGTGAATTGATTAGCTTGTTACGACGTTAAAATATTATGAATGGTTCCGACGAATTGATTAGCTTGTTACGACGTTAAAATATTATGAATGGTTCCGACGAACAACTACGTTGTATATAAAGCAATTTTATTGAATCAGTTTGTAATATTTCTTTTTTCTTATCAACTTGACTCTTATCTTCCATTGCAAACATTAACCAAACCATTATAACTTTGGACTAAAAACAAGTAGATGAGAAGGAGATATAATTTCTTCGAAAACTATTAGTTTGTTTATCAAATTAATTCTCTTTCCTAGTTTTATATGCAATTCATTTTTTGGGTATGCATATATTGTATTTACGGAAAAATGGTATTATTAATCCCACGTTTATTTTTACCCTTTTAAATTTGAATGGCTTGGAGAAATATAATTCTTACGCAAAAAATATAATTTGCGGTTAACATTCAACAATTTATGGAAAATCTATACTACTATTAAGAATATTTTGCGTGATTAGGGATGCGTTCGCGTAACCTGATTATATTTCTAAAAGCAATTCGGATTATGCGTTCGCGCAACTTCGAACGAACATTTAATAAAAAGGGGGCTCTTCGGAGAATATCAATATTAATTTCATATAACTCGAGATGTGCGGTTCAATATTTAATTATACAAGAGCGACGAACGTTCTTAATTTTATTTTTAGCACAATTTCGAACTTAAGTCTTTTTTTTATATATAATAAAAAATTTCGAAAAAAAATAATTATTATTATATTATCAATATCATTGTGTATACGTACGCGTGACACGATTTTTCACGTTAAAAAATATATAATATATAAAACGAATACACGTACGCGTGATTCGATTCGAAGAAGGGTCTTTAATTATAAACAATCTAAATAGAAGCGGTAACAATAAAATCATGCAATAAAAATGTATTTAACAAATCAAAATAATCAAGCCGAATATAACAGTTGAGCGACCGTGCTAGAACCACGGAACTCGGGAATGCCTAGCACCTTCTCCCGGGTTAACAGAATTCCTTATCCGGATTTCTGGTTCGCAGAATAATAAACAGAGTCATATTCTCCTCGATTCAGGGATTAAAATTGGTGACTTGGGACGCCTTAAAATTCCCAGGTGGCGACTCTGAAACAAACAAACAAATCCCGTTTCGACTGTCCTTTAATTGGAGAAAACTCCCTTGCACCCTCGCGGGGGCGGAAAAAGGAGGTGCGACAGCTCTGGCGACTCTGCTGGGGAAATACCCAGAACCACTGGTTCAGGGTTCAAGAATTTGAGCTTAAAATAATTGTTATAGTTGGCTTTATTTATTATCTGATTTTTTTACATGATATATGCCCAATGTGCTAAATGACACTTTTACCGCTTTAATATTATTTGAATTATGAATATATACAACTGCTACGAAACCTCCTTCTTTCTGAGTCTTCTAAATTTATGGTGCACACGTGCGCGTGGCCCACCTTTCTGTTAGAAGTCATACCAAATAAGACGAAGTTGGGACAAGTAACTAGGCCGGGCAGACTTTCGTGCTCCCGGTACGTTGCCCCCATTTCGGCTCAAGCTGTCCACTTGGGTGAGCCAGGGCTAGAACAATATACCTCAGGTTTTTTCACTTAGAATAACTCAGCTTCATGTCAGATCCCTAGTAGGAACGTTTGTTTGCATCACGTGCATTTGACTTTGGAGGCTCAACACAGGGGTTGAGTCTGTCTAGAACAGGTATACCAAAAATGAAAATGACCATCCTGATGCATCTTACTTGCTCCTACTTGCGCATTTATTTGATTCGTACTTGTGTGCTGACTGACTTTTGAATATCAGAAATAATATTTTAAAATTGAAAAAAAAGAAATAGCGGTTAAGGAATTGATTGTTTATTTTTGAAAAAAAAAACCAATGCCCAAATAACTGTCAAAACTCTGCCGAAATTTTGAGAAAATGAAAAAAAAATGTTTTATTAGTTTGTTTTATTAAAAGCAAAGGAAAAATAGAAAGAAAAAAAAAGAGTCGTTGTTCTGTCTTGTTTTTAAAAAAACAAATTAGAAAAAAAAATAGTTTGTCTTGCCATAAAAAAAATGAAAATGAAAAAGAGTCTTGTTTTAAAATGAGTTTTTATTTATTTATTTGTTTAGATACCAAAATAAAAATAACTAATAAAATAAAAAGAGTCGCGTCGAAAGTGGTTTTATTATTTGTTGCAAATATGTATATATATAAAAATCCAAAAAGTTGTTCTTTATTTCCAACAAATGTATATATATCTTTATTTGTTGCAAAAATATTTGTCGTGCCAAAAGTCTAGAAAAGTTTTTTTTTAGACTCTCAATTTTCAAAACAAAAATAATCCAAAAAAAAATTTTCCGTTATTGACTTCTTTAGAAAGTCTTTTTAATTATTAAAAAAAATATATATATATAATAAAATAAAACAAATTCGAAAATATTTTCCTTCTTCTTTAAAAATTGAAAAGAAAATTCAAAATTCAAAAAAATATTTTTTTTAGAAAGCGTTTCTTTTATTAAAGGTAACATTCCAAAAAAAAAAATATTTTCTTTCTTCTTAGAATAAGAAAAAAAAAATATCTTCCTTTTACTTTTGAAATTCTCAAAGTTCAAATCAAAAGAAAAGGAATTCTTAGAAGTCTTTCTTTCAAAAAGAAAATCAATCAAAAATCCAAAAAAAAAATACTTCCTTTCTTCTTTTAAAGCAGTTCTTTTACAAATTCAAAAAAAAAATTAAAATTAGTTTACTTACTTTATTCATGACCTGCCCGAACTACGCGGGTTTGATTCTCACCGGATGTGAGATACGTAGGCAACCCTCATCGGGTCCAACCCCCATTTTTGCTAAAATAGCCAAAAACCAATAAATAAATAAAAAACATGTCAAAATTTTAATTTTTTTCATAAATAAGTCGGGCAGTGTCCAGCCTCCACTTTTTGCTAAAACAAAATAGCCAAAAAAAAATATGTCAAATTTTAGTTTTGTCATAAAGAAGTCGGGTGACGCTGTTTTATCAAGACATAGCCGAATGTTCCCGAAAGGGACGCTGGAAGGCTGACTTTGCATAAACAGCCACCTTTGGGTCATTTTTTAAAATTTGGTTCAGTTGACCCACACAGCCTTAAAAAATCTTCGTCCCCGAGGCGCTGAAGGGCCGTGTTGCACCACCTGGTTTTTATTGTAATTTGAAAAAAAAAACAAAGAGTCAACGGTCAGGTGAATTTTTTTTAGTAAAAAATAAGCCGAGCTAGCTTCGACAGTGTCTTAAACCGTTCTTGCCGAAATAGCCTTAGAGTATCTTTCAGTTGTCGAAAGGCTATTTTCGTAAAAGAATGGACAAGTTTTTAAAGTGTCATAAAATAATCCTCTCCGGCCTCAAAATTTGGAAGGGGCCACATTTGCAAAAATAGCCGTTTGATTGCATTTGTCAAAAGGGGAAAGGAAGCTGGCCGTTTGTTTTTGAGTTTGTAAATCTTTTGATTAAAATATGTGGGTTGTTTGATTTTCGAGTTTGTAGGTCATCTTCAAACCATTGAAACCCAGTTTATTTTAATATGAAAATTGAAAAAAAATGATTAGTATTGTTCATCTTTTATTGGTCCGAACTACGCAAGGTCTGATTCATGCGGGGTCATGATACGTAGGCAATCTCCATAAGATTCGACCACAACAAAAAAATGAGAAAAAAAAAATCGAAAAAAAAGAAAAGAGAAAATGAAGAAAAAAAATGAAAAAAAAAGATGTTGTTAATAATGGGGACTAACTGAGTCCATTCTAACCTGTTTTGTTTTGAATCGCAAAGAAAGAAGGTGGTTGGTTTGTGGTAAGCCGGAAATACAAGACCCAGAAGCACACTTTGCGGGGATCAGGCATGATAACAGAAGCACTCGAATCCTACTGGGACTTGTTGACTAAGGTTGATGATATCGAAGTTGGAAATGGGCTGGACAATACTGATGCAAAGCTCAGTGGCTAAAGATGTCAATTTCGATAAAGTGGGAGGACGCTCCGTTCCTTGGTTAGCAAAAGAGAAGCTTGTGGTGGCTTATTTTGTTGTCATTTCTGTTGTCCGGATTATTCTTAGGGTTGTAATCCGAATATTGTCTTGTGTCAAACCTTCTTATCTTTCCAGTTTGTCATATCAGTTTGTTTAAGTTTTGTCGAGGTTGTGTTAGGATTTTATTCTGGTTGTTTTGTTTGTTTTATTATTCAAACCATTTCACCGGTAGTCTAATACAAAAGCCGGTCTTTTATTGTTTCCAGTCATCTTTTGTTTTTCTTTTGTTCAATGCTGATTCTAGGGACATGACATGCGCACACAGTTTGGGTCTAGTCTTAAAAGTTAATTATAAAACTCCGGAAAGGTGATCAGACCATTTAAAGGAAATAAGAACGGTGTGAGATTATTTGAAGCCCGGGTCAGGTGGAATTAGGGCAAGTAAAACACAAAGAAAACCGTTAAATGCAAGATTTGCCGAATTGGCATGAGGGTCGTTCATGAGAGTGAGAGTGTCGCCCAGCAGTGCTTTAGAAAGGACAAATGAAAAGTAAGTGTTTAACATAATTGTCAAGGCCAGCACCGTCGGAAGAGACTATAAATCTATGTTCAATTGTGTTGTTTGCACTTGGCATGTTTTGAAGACTGGAATGACGAAGGCATTTTGTTCTGCTACCTAAACACTTTATCCTTCGTTACCCCTTTTGAGCCTTATTTTATTTTCTTTCATACCCCTCGTTCGGAATCAATAGCAACGACTAGGAAATACGAGCCTGGAAGGTAAAGAAAAAATCAACAAAAAAAATAATAATAAAAAAAACGAAAGATGAGAGAAAAATGATAACAAAAAACAAAAGAAAGTCAGAAGAAAACAGAGGAATTGGGAACTACGTTTGACCTGATTCCTCAAAGAGGATACGTAGGCGCTTCACGGCTCGGTCATAGGGTGCATAGTATGCATAATGTGCATGGTATGCATGGTGTAATAAATAAAAAAAAATTTAATAAATAATCCCCAAGCAAGAAACTGGGGTAAGAGTTGCGCTTGTTATAAACAAATATGATTTCGAAGGTTGTAATTTTGAACCCCAAATTGATTTGTTTTTTAGCCTTTAATACCCTTTCTTTCTAAGCCTATCCAAAAAACCCACATTACGGTCCAAAGAAAGACCTTCTGATCAGTCTGCAAAAGATGCCAAGTCAGACAAATGAGAGTCTTACCGGCGAACATAACATTCTGTTCCACAGCAGAAAGGACTCTAATCTCCAGCAGAGAGAGTCATACCGGCAACACTCCAAATCCCCAGCTGGAAAGTGATATAAATGAGAGAGTCTTATCGGTGAAAATCTTCACGGACACCATAAGGCGATGAAAGATGAGAGAAAAACCAAAATGAGAGAGACTTGATGGTGAAAACCTTTTGGGCACTACAAGTCGAATAAGATTGGGAATCAGATGGAGGATAGTCAAGGGAAGATCTTGAAAGACGATTGACGACGGAGGATAGGCCACATATGCATGTCATGACCATTAGAGTCGGTGTCTGCGTTTGATAGGTTTTTATTTATAATTTCTTTTGTTAAAGAGTCATCTTTTTCCTTTGTCTTTTATTCTGTTCCTTTTTATCTTTCTCCTTTCATAGAAAATTCCCCAGTAGAGTCTGTTTGGTCAGAACCAGTGGGAAATGACTTCAAAATAGGCCATCAGCTTTCCAATTATGCAAGATGAGATATGGCTAGTACATCCAAGTGGTATAGTCAGCAAGGAACGAGCACAAGGCCAGTGTCAAGAAAGATATCCCCAGCAAAAGGGAATTGACAAAAGGATTGACGAGTGTCAAGAGGGATATCCTTGCCAAAATCAGAGGTTATTAAAACCTCAAGGCCAAGGCCCGTGGACAAACAAGGAGAGCAATAAGCATGACTTGGAAAATTCATGCGAGACTAAAAGGTCGGAAAAATGCAAGTCTCCGAGCCATGCCACGAAAGAAGAGGGATATCCCTAGCAGAAAAGGATTATCCTCAGCAAATAATATCGTCCCTTGTGGAATGCAGAGCAAGGAAGGAGAAAGGGGAAAGCCATCCCAAGTAGGAGTATCACAACCAACCACCGCGTTTTAAACTAACAAATTTTGTTTAAAACAGGTAAAGGAAATGGCATTGATGTCGGAAATGCATGCCACAAGAAAGATTGTCAAACTGGGGCAGAAAATTTTCTATGGAAAATCAGGTACCCATTTGGGGAAGAATAAAAATAGCACCAAGGAAGTGGTCTTTGAACCAGGGTTGCCCCCAACATAATAAGTTTCCAATGGAGGAAGTTATCCCCAACAGACAGAATAAAGGGATGACACTTGTGCTCAGAAAAGCAAAGAGCCATTATCATCCCCAGCAGCTTCCAATAGAATGAAGCATCAATTTGAAGGGATAAAATTCCCCAGCAGCGTTATCCTCAACAACGTTATCCCAAGAAGATAACACTTTTATCCCCAGCAGTGTTGAAAAAAAAAACCAAAAACAAATTTGAAGGAGGGGAAGAAAGAGACTCCCACAGTGGTATTATTCCCAGCAAGCAAGAACAAAGCAGCGCAAAGGAAGGAGAAAAGAAAAGAAGAAATTACGAAGGTAAGTTTCTCAAATCATTGATCTTTACTACATTTTTCTCCTAGGATAAAAAGTCCTAGTCTGATGAATTTACCTCCCGATACAATCTTGGTCCGATGAAATTTTTCTCCCAAGATAAGATATCAAATCTTAGTCGGATGAATCTTTCTCCTAAGATCACAACAAAATGGACCTAGTCTGACGATTTATCTCCTAGAGTCAAAATCTTGGTCTGATGAAATTGTTCTCCCAAGATAAAATCTTAGTCGGATGAATCTTTCTCCTAAGATCACAACAAAATGGACCTAGTCTGACGATTTATCTCCTAGAGTCAAAATCTTGGTCTGATGAAATTGTTCTCCCAAGATAAAATCTTAGTCGGATGAATCTTTCTCCTAAGATCACAACAAAATGGACCTAGTCTGACGATTTATCTCCTAGAGTCAAAATCTTGGTCTGATGAAATTGTTCTCCCAAGATAAAATCTTAGTCGGATGAATCTTTCTCCTAAGATCACAACAAATGGACCTAGTCTGACGATTTATCTCCTAGAGTCAAAATCTTGGTCTGATGAAATTGTTCTCCCAAGATAAAATCTTAGTCGGATGAATCTTTCTCCTAAGATCACAACAAATGGACCTAGTCTGACGATTTATCTCCTAGAGTCAAAATCTTGGTCTGATGAAATTGTTCTCCCAAGATAAAATCTTAGTCGGATGAATCTTTCTCCTAAGATCACAACAAATGGACCTAGTCTGACGATTTATCTCCTAGAGTCAAAATCTTGGTCTGATGAAATTGTTCTCCCAAGATAAAATCTTAGTCGGATGAATCTTTCTCCTAAGATCACAACAAAATGGACCTAGTCTGACGATTTATCTCCTAGAGTCAAAATCTTGGTCTGATGAAATTTTTCTCCCAAGATAAAATCTTAGTCGGATGAATCTTTCTCCTAAGATCACAACAAAATGGACCTAGTCTGACGATTTATCTCCTAGAGTCACAATCTTGGTCTGATGAAATTTTTCTCCCAAGATAAGATATCAAATCTTAGTCCGATGAATCTTTCTCCTAAGATAAGATATCAAATCCTAGTTTGATGAATTTTCTCCTAGGATAATTTGAAAAAAAAAAGAAGTTTGAATTTGAAAAAAAAGAAGAAGTTGTTTGAAGTCAGGAGCCCCCCTGAAGAATAGAATGGCGATTTAGTGTTTGAAATCTTGCCAACCTAAAGAAAGGAATGACGATGTATGGTTTGAAGTCAGGAGCCCTCCTGAAGAGAGGAATGACGATTATTTTCAAAGTTGTTGTCAGGAGCCCGCCTGAAGAGAGGAAAGGCGTTTTTTTAAAAAAAATTGTTGAAATCTTGCCAACCTAAAGAAAGGAATGGCGATGTATTGATTGAAGTCAGGAGCCCGCCTGAAGAGAGGAATGGCGATTATTTTCAAAGTTGTTGTTGAAGTCAGGAGCCCGCCTGAAGAGAGGAATGTCGATTTATTTTCAAAATTGTTGTTGAAGTCAGGAGCCCGCCTGAAGAAAGGAAAGGCATTTATTTTAAAAGTTGTGTATTTGAAGTCAGGAGCCCGCCTGAAGAGAGGAATGACGCTTATTTTTAAAAGTTGTTGTTGATGTTGGGAGCCCGCCCAGATAACAGAGGCATACATTTTAGTCTTTACATTTCAGTTGATGAAGTTGGGAGCCCGCCCATAGAACAGAGGCATACATTCAGTCTTTACATTTCAAGCATTGAAGTTGGGAGCCCGCCCATAAAACAGAGGCATACATTCAGTCTTTACATTTCAAGCATTGAAGTTGGGAGCCCGCCCAGATAACAGAGGCATATATTTCAGTCTTTATATTTCAAGCGTCGAAGTTGGGAGCCCGCCCAGACAACAGAGGCATACATTTCAGTCTTTACATTTCAAGCATTGAAGTTGGGAGCCCGCCCAGATAACAGAGGCATACATTTCAAGTCTTTAATTTTCAAGTATTGAAGTTGGGAGCCCGCCTAGATAACAGAGGCATACATTTCAAGATCAAGTCAGAGGACAATAAAACAGAGGGTTACAATAGGAATCCCCAGCAGGAAACAATAAAATTCCCCGGCACCAGGAAACAGAAGGTTGCAACAAGAGGTCACAGTACAAACTCAAGTACATGTGTCAAAAGAAGTAAAGCACCGAAAGAAATGCAAGCAGACAAGGAAGCAAGGCAACAAAAACAAATTGTACTCTAGCCTAGCTTCTTGTTTTTTTAAGCACGGTGTAACAAGGAGATCGGTAAGCAGTAGTAATAGCATGCAACAACAGTAACATTGCAGTCCAACGGTAGTCCCAGCTACCAAAATTTCTCGAACTACATTGACCTGATTCCTGTTTAGCCCAGGATATGTAGGAAACCTTTGAAGCAAAGGTTCGGTCAAATCTTTTTCAAAAAATGCTTCAACGGAGTACTCGGATGGGCAAAAATCGCTCGCTTTATCTTTGCACGAAAACCCTTCGTGCCTCCGGGCAAAGAGGGGCAGCTGTAAGCACATGATTTTTGCCCTATATGAGAATTACTCCCAAAAAATTCAAAAATAAAATGATTTTTCTTTGGTGTGCAATTTTGTGATATTTTGTGATATTTTGAATAATTATTTGTATTTGTCTGTGCATGTTTATTTGCTAAATTAATAAAAAATACAAAAATATGTCGCATTTTGCATGTAGGATTTAATTCTACAATTGTTAGTAATTAAATTTGTTTTACAAAAATTAAAAATTACAAAAATAGGCATCGTTTGCATTTTTAGCATTTAATGTCCAAATATACAATTTTATGCTTAATTATTATTTAATTGTGCGTTAATTGTTATTGGGAGTTAATTTGCGCTTTTATAACTTAATTTAGTTCTTAGTAATAGTTTAAGTATTTTTATAATTTAGTTTTAGAAAAATAAAAGAAGAAAAGAGAGCGAGAATATAAGGAAACACAGACAGAAAAGATACGAGAAAAAATACACACACAGATAGAGAAAAAAAACGGACAGAGAATAGAAGAGAGAAAAATTCCGAAAAATATTTAAGCTTTCAAAATAAAAATAAGAGCTAAAAAATCTACTGCTTTCTTTCTTTGTTTGAAATTAGTATTAATGGTTGTTGTTTCATTTAAAACTTAAAGCTTTTATTTTTGGGATTACTACTCCACCGGTCTGTTACTGGGTTGTTACTGTTGCTGGGCAGTTGTTGCGGTTGTACTGTTATTACTGCTGCTGATTCTCATCTTCATTTTCTTTTGCTTCCAATATCAGGTACATATCTGTAAATTCATGTCATGAAAAGCTTCAACATGGCAAGTAAATGAAGTTTGGAATTATAAGGATGTCTTCTACTCATTTAAATTTTATTAGTTTAAATTTCAGTTTGTTTCAGTTGGTTAACAAAGTAGTATGCTTGACATGAAGACTATTATCTAATCGTTTTCTTTTTAAAAGTTTGCATAAGTTTTGTAATAATATTGTCCATTTCGAAATCTCATTAGTATAGTTATATTTGAATTGTCAAAATAGGGAATATGACATAAAAATGGGCCATTGATTACATCCCGTAACATTGTTAGCTAAATGTAAAGTAGAATAGAAATATCAAGAAAACTACATTCTAACCTCTGTTGTTGAATAAGGTTAAAATGATGTTGATTGTATTTTTTCATATATGGTAAGATAACGGGTATATGTATAACCATAAGAAAGGTGAATTGATTAGCTTGTTACGACGTTAAAATATTATGAATGGTTCCGACGAATTGATTAGCTTGTTACGACGTTAAAATATTATGAATGGTTCCGACGAACAACTACGTTGTATATAAAGCAATTTTATTGAATCAGTTTGTAATATTTCTTTTTTCTTATCAACTTGACTCTTATCTTCCATTGCAAACATTAACCAAACCATTATAACTTTGGACTAAAAACAAGTAGATGAGAAGGAGATATAATTTCTTCGAAAACTATTAGTTTGTTTATCAAATTAATTCTCTTTCCTAGTTTTATATGCAATTCATTTTTTGGGTATGCATATATTGTATTTACGGAAAAATGGTATTATTAATCCCACGTTTATTTTTACCCTTTTAAATTTGAATGGCTTGGAGAAATATAATTCTTACGCAAAAAATATAATTTGCGGTTAACATTCAACAATTTATGGAAAATCTATACTACTATTAAGAATATTTTGCGTGATTAGGGATGCGTTCGCGTAACCTGATTATATTTCTAAAAGCAATTCGGATTATGCGTTCGCGCAACTTCGAACGAACATTTAATAAAAAGGGGGCTCTTCGGAGAATATCAATATTAATTTCATATAACTCGAGATGTGCGGTTCAATATTTAATTATACAAGAGCGACGAACGTTCTTAATTTTATTTTTAGCACAATTTCGAACTTAAGTCTTCTTTTTTTATAATAAAAATTTTCGAAAAAAAAATAATAATTATTATATTATCAATATCATTGTGTATACGTACGCGTGACACGATTTTTCACGTTAAAAAATATATAATATATAAAACGAATACACGTACGCGTGATTCGATTCGAAGAAGGGTCTTTAATTATAAACAATCTAAATAGAAGCGGTAACAATAAAATCATGCAATAAAAATGTATTTAACAAATCAAAATAATCAAGCCGAATATAACAGTTGAGCGACCGTGCTAGAACCACGGAACTCGGGAATGCCTAGCACCTTCTCCCGGGTTAACAGAATTCCTTATCCGGATTTCTGGTTCGCAGAATAATAAACAGAGTCATATTCTCCTCGATTCAGGGATTAAAATTGGTGACTTGGGACGCCTTAAAATTCCCAGGTGGCGACTCTGAAACAAACAAACAAATCCCGTTTCGACTGTCCTTTAATTGGAGAAAACTCCCTTGCACCTTCGCGGGGGCGGAAAAAGGAGGTGCGAAAGTGAGTAATAGTAATAAATGCAGACTGAGTAATAGGAAATCACGTAAAGCACATTATAGGGTATAAGGAAGCAGTAAAAGCTAGTAAAAGTAATGAAATAGTGAAAATATGCAAAGTCACTTTAGTTCAGTTTAAGTTTCTTAAAACAGTTAAGCAAGTAAAAGACAGACAACTAAAAAGGTAAACACATAAAGAACCGCCCCTCGGGCACAATACTAATAGAATCAGCCCCTCGGGCAACACATGGAACAATACCAGCCCCTCAGGCTCTATCTCATATCACAATGGGTACCCGTGCTCACTGGGGGTGTGCAAACTCCTGGAGGGGCCCCTTACGGTCCAAGCACAATATCAAGTCATCTCGTGGCATAGTCACATAGGCTCTCGACCTCATATCAACAAGCCACCTCGTGGCGTACAGATCTCAGGCCCTCGGCCTCATAATCATAATCAATATTTCCTTACAACATAGGCCATCGGCCTTATTCAGTCAGAATCTCACAAGCCACTCGGGCAACAGTAAAATATGGTGCTCAGCCCAAAATATCATTTAAGTGTTAAAGTAGAGTAAACGTGGCTGAGTTATGAAAAATAGTAGAATATGGCATGACTGAGTTCAAGTGTAAAGTCAAAACAGTGAGGAAATATCAGTAAAAATCCCCTAAGGGTTTAAATAGTTGGCACGAGGTCCAAATATGACATTCAACCCAAAACATGATGATAGTAATTAGTTTTCAGTCAGATACGCGGTAAAATAATCATTCGGTACGGACTAAGTCACAATCCCCAACAGTGCACGACCCCACGCTCGTCGTTTAGCGTGTGTGTCACCTCAATATAGCACAACGATGTGCAATTCGGGGTTTCATACCCTCAGGACAATATTTAAAATTATTACTCACCTCAAGCCGGTCCAAACTCTAGCCCGCGACGCCTTTGCCCCTCGAATCGGCCTCAACTCGCGTCAAATTTATCCAAAATCAGAATCATGACGTCAAAATATGCTATGGGAACGAAGCTCATGCGAAAATAATCAATTTACAACATGAATTCCGAAATTACCAAAACAAGACCCCAGGCCCACGTCTCGGAATTCGATAAAATTCACATCAGTAGATTCCTTATCTCCCCACGAGTTCATACATATCAAAAGTACCAAAATCCGACCACAAATGGTCCCTCAAATTCTCAAGTCCAGGTCTCCAATACCAAGCCCTAGTTTCCCCAATTTTAACCCTTAAATGCCATTAATTACAGTTCTAATCCGTGAAATAATACCATAGGAACAAGTTTTAGGTCCAAAATCCTTACCTTAATGAAATTCCCTTGAAATCCTTCTTCAAATCGCCCAAAAATCTCTAAAAGCTGACATAGAAATGGTGGAATAGCTTAAAAATCGCGAAGGAAATAATTTATACCTTCTAGCCCAGGCATTTCGCATCTGCGACCCCTTTTACCGCTTATGCGGTACCGCTTGTGCGGTCAATGGACCGCTTGTACGGTCAATGGACCGCTTGTGCGGTCATCACTTAAATCCTCCACTTTCGCATCTGCGATGCCCAATTCGTACCTGCGCCATCTCAGTTGTAGTTCTTCAACCGCTTCTGCGGTTTCTACCTTCCCAGGCCCTGCCCGCTTCTACGATTCAAATCTTGCTTTTGCAAGAGCGCACCTGCGGTACCCAAGCCGCAGGTGCGGTTATGACATCAATGGGAAACTTCAGCTGTCACAACCAACTCAAATCTTTCCGCCAACCATCCGAAATCAGCCCAAGGCCCCCGGGACCTCAATCAAAAACACAAACACATCATATACCACCATTCAAACTTGTACCAATCTTCAAAATACCTCAAACAATATCGAATTAACCAAAACATATCGGATTCAAGCCTAAGTTTCCAAAATCCTCAGAATTACGCTTTTGATCAAAAAGTATACCAAATCACGTCCGAATGACCTGAAATTTTGCACACACATCCCAAATGACCCAACAGAACTATTGCAACTCATAAAATTCTATTCCGACCCCTATATCAAAATCTCACCTATTAACCGGAAAACGCCAAAAATCCAATTTCGCCAATTCAAGCCTAAATCTATTCCGGACCTCCAAAATACATTCTGATCATGCTCCCAAGTTCCAAATCACCTCCCGAAGCTAACCAAACTATCGAAAAGCACATCCGAGCCCTTTAACATATAAGTCAACATCCGGTTGACTTTTCCAACTTAAGCTTCCTCAAAATAGACTAAGTGTCTCAAACCTTACCAAATCCTTTCCGAACCCGTGACAACCAACTCGATCACATATAGAACCGATAGACAAAGCAATAAGAAGCAGAAATGGGGGAAACAGAGCGATAACTCATGACATGACTGGCCGAGTCGTCACAGTAGGGGATGGAATACATTTTGGTTTTCTTTGCCCCCTTGCAGCCGATTGACAATTCCAACGGAAGAGTTATTCTTGTATTAAAATGTGTTTATATGTATTTGATAAGGCATACATTGATTTTTATTTTGTACAGTAATTTTTGACTGTTGTATTTGGATGTATTTATATGTATTTGAGTTCATACAACAACATTTTTAAATACATTGTTAGTTCTAACTGTATTCATCTGTATTTTCAACCTAACTGTTTATCTTTATTTAAAACAACAATACAAAGAAATACAATAAAATACTCTCAATATAAATAGAAAATCAATGAATACAACCAATGAAATATATTTAAATTGTAGACAATGACTTTTAGATGTATTTAGATTTTGTTAGAGAAACATATATATTATGAATACAACATTATACATGCTGTATTTTTTAAAATTCTACCATGAATACATTATACAACTACCCAAAATACATATCCATACTGTTGGATACAATAAATTGGTGAAGAGGTTGCAAGTATATACCACGAAAAAAAGGATGAACTAAATCCCTGAATATTGCTCTATTTTTTTGGGTGTCTTTCGTCTAAGAAATCTTTTTCTTAACTGGATTAATAATTTTGCATGTTATAATTGAGTTTGTTGAGTTATATTAGGAGTCTATCAAGTTAATTGATTCACTTTTCGTTTTTAAACAACTGGAGAGGCCTATTTTTACGTTGTATTCATGAATACATCTCGCGAATACATATGAATACATCGAATGATAACTGGCATGCCCTGTTTTTTCGCCGAGTTTTGCTACTGTATTCGTGAATACAGTAGCTTGAATACATTCCATAACAACTGAAAAGATAGCTATATGAAGTAATTAAGTAAATTGTAGCTATAACAAGTTAATAGCCACTAAACAATAGTGGTTTCTGAAAATTTTAGCTTGAATGGGTCAGTTTTTCCGCTTATTAATATGGGATCTTTACACAAATAGCCGGCATATTTATTGTTTACTTTTTTTAGCCATATATGTAGACTATACATTGATCATACACAATTATACACATATAATACATAAATTATGCATATATTATACCTTCACTGACTATTTTTAGTTTAAGCGATTGGTTAGGCGACTATTTGGGTTGATTCTTCTATTAATATTTAGCCGGTGTTTGAAATATAATTAAAAAATTGTCATTTTTAAGACGAAAATAACATCTGAACAAAAATACCTCTAGGTAAAACACGAAACAACTCCAGCACATTAATCAAGGTGCTGGAATTCGAAGCTTTGGTAAATAAGAACTATATCACAAATGTGTTGGAGTTCGAAAAATTCTAGTGTTTTAAATGCAGTTTAAACTCCTGACCATTATTTGGAGTTTTAAACTGTGGTAGTTCAAACTCCAGCATTTCTTCCTACTTCTCAATATAATCCGAGATTGAAACCACGTATTTGTATGGAATTTTAAAAAGTTTCACCAGCTTGCTCCTTCTCTCACTATAACCGGTTAATTTTTTACAATCGAGCGAAAAATTGATCGATGAGAAGTGCATTAACAATTTTTTTCTTACTCCAAATTCGAAAATTTAGAAGTTAATTGGAAAATAAAGAACAAGCCACACACATTACAAGCAACCTCATCACACGTTAAACGTACTTGACTTACATTTGGAGCAAAATGAATGTGCTACATGATGAGTGTTAAATCCTACTTTAACTTGCCAAACATATTATGACAACCTAGATGAAATTTTTTAAAGAAAATTTACATGCATTTAAGGACAATTAACAAATTTTGTTAAAAAAAAGACACGAATAACATATCAAGGCTCTAATATGCAACGATTATCTCCACGTATATGGATTGAAGGATAAAATGGAATAATAATAATATTAATCAAGTGCCATGTACAATCAAAAAATTCTTGAAGTTTTTTTTTTTAAAATAAATGTATACACTTTTTGAGATTGTTCCGAGTAATAAATCCTCTTCCAGTTATGTAAAAGCTTTATAGATATGCAGCGAATGCCAGTATCGTAACATATTTTCCCTAAACCATTTGGGGTTCCCCAGTTGGTTTGGAGGGTGGTCATCCATACGGATGATTTGGGATCGAATCTCCCCTTTAATATCTTTTGGGTTGGGCTTGTCGCACAAGGTTTACCTAGTGCGGTTTACATCCCCTGTGTAGTTTGCAGGGTATTACACAGTGGGAGGTTTACCTAGTGCTCACAAAGTCCCCACCACAGAGTGCTCACCCGAAGGGCAGAGGTTGTGGCAAAGGTTAATTATACCAGATGCGAGTTTCCCTCTTACAAAAAAAAAAAAACAACATATTTTCCCTAGGAGTATCTATAAGATTACCCTCATATATATGGTACTTATTAATAATTTCCTAATCTATATCTATATCTATATCTATACTATATTAAAAGCACAAAGGTCCTTAGCGAAATGTCGTCTGCCTTTTTTACCCTCTAAAAATATATTTTATATAGGAAAAAATTATAATTTAAGTTTTTTCCCTAATTTTTAAGAGTTCTAAATCAACTAAAATTTTTGGTTTAAAATATATTCCTTATCTGAATATGTAGAAAGTTCTACATTTTGAAATCGATTAAAACTTTACTTTTTATAAACGCTTCCCTAGGAAGGTAACAAAATCTTCCATGTTTATTTTTTCTAATATTAATTTTCAGTATAAGGAAATAAAAAAAAAGCAAATGAAAGGGAAATAAGTAAAGGATTTGCGTTTCTTTGCGTTTTTAACTCCTTTTCAAATCGATTCTTTTGCCTAGCTAAAAATCAACATTCAACATTTTCATGAACATATATTTTTTATTTACTTTTTATTTATAACTCAAGCAAATTATTGTTTAAGTGATTTTTAAAATTTTATATTTATTAGTATAGAATACACGCGCAACGCGCGTACCCTAATACTAGTCATATGAAAAATAAGGCCGTTTTATATGAAATGACCTGGGTTGTTTCTGGATAATCGGGAAAAAGGCTGATTTGCACAAACGGTCATTTTTGTGACCTTGTATTTAGAAGTTGGCCACTTTTCAAAATTAGACCAGTGGTTTTGAGCTTGTAAATGGTCAACTAGTTTGAAGTTTAAAGTTAACTAAAATTCACACCATGCGTCTAATTTGAAAAAGTAACCAACTTCTATATACAATGTCACAAAAGTGACCACCTAGTGTAAATAACACGGAAAAAATAATTTCTACCTAAAGTCTAGTCAAAGGTTCAATAGGATAAAAATGGAAATTACTTAATTAATTAACTTTACTCCAATTATAGAAAACGGATAGATAATTGTTCTAAAATAGCATAACTCTTACTCCCTCCGGTCCAAAATAAGTGATTTTTTGGATGTTTTCACACAGATTAAGAAATCCATCTTTTACCATTAATTAATAATGGAATTGACCATATTAACCTTTACTATCTCACATAAACACTCCTAACACATATTCCAACACTAGTTACTCCAAGGACAATGTAGGAAAAAAATAATTAATTCATTCTTGAAATCTGGAAAAATCACTTATTTTGGACCACAAGAAAAAGGCCAAAAAATCACTTATTTTGGACTGGATGAAGTATTTTCTAACTTCTTTAAATTTTCTTGTCTAATATGACATATATTCATTTTAGACTTTAGTCATATATGAACAAGTTCGTGTGTACTAGTCAATACTCTTATGTTAGGAGCATTTAATAAGCTCTTTTTTTTGACTAGATATATCTTTACCCTCATATGGCATTTAATAAAAAAAATCCTAATTTTTTCTTTTGGTACAATTAATTTTCTACTTAATGGGAATGGTCACATATAGAATGTTTCTTACTTTAGAAATAATTTAAAAGCAAAAATCTCATCTGAGTTAACAAAATCTAAGGAAATTAGGAGGATACACCTTTTTTCCATGTATAAATACGTAGCACAAATACACATAGATTCAAGACAAGATATACAGAACCATTTGATCAAGTGTCAAACATGAGTTATTTCAAGAACAACAACCTTTTCTTCTTATTCATATTTGCATTTAACCTTGCTCTAGTTACAAGTTCCGGTTTGACCCCTAGACTTGGTTTATTTAGTCCTGGTTATCTAATGCATATAATCGACAACATCCCAACTAATTCTCCAGCTTTGACTCTTCGTTGTCAATCTAAAGATGACGATCTAGGATATCATACGCTCAATGTCATTGGTCAGGAGTTTAGATTTAAGTTTCAAGAACAATTTGGTGGTGGTACATTATTCTTCTGCCATTTTTATTGGAATGGTAAAGACAAAGCGTTTGATGTTTTCAATGATTTTATATCTGACCAATGTGGATCACTTGGCGCTTTAGTGTCTGAATGTTTTTGGAAAGTGCAAGAGGATGGTTTCTATTTTGGACCTCATCAAGATGCTACATTTGAGAAGAAATATTCGTGGTAATAATATTTATAGTTGGTAGCATCTAGATCTGTTTCAATTTCGCATAAGAAAATTGAGAGTATATATATAATATCACCTTTGTAGGGGAGAGAAAGAAATGAAATGAATTCTCTTGTACTATTTATTTCTCGATTCCATTTCAACTATATAATCTCACCTTTGTTTCAAATTGAAAAAGATTAACAAAATACACGATTATGAGCTTCTATGGATTCTCGTGTCAATGTAATGTAGGAAAAATGTCCAAATTTAAAATTTTCCTCCGTTATACTTCAACTTATGCCCATGGTTAAGCTCCATTACGGTCAAAACAGATACAAAACCCAAAGTATAACTGATGATACAAATAAGATATTCTGTGTAGTTAAAGGAGTATTTTTTAGTGAGGAATTTTCAGAAACTTAAGTTGTAGCAATAACAACATACGGATGCCTGATACTTAGACTCAATCGCTCGTACATTAAAACTCAATATTTAATTTACTAAGGCCATCAGTATGCCTGATGTTTGGCTATAATTATATATTTTTAGTGCATTATTACCTTACATTTAGGTACTTTAATGTTAAACTATATTATATTTGTACTTAATTAAGTTTATTTTATGTGTAGCTATATTAAAGACGAAATTGGAAGCAAAGTAGAGATTTTATGTGTATTTTATACACTACAAGAATGAAATTGTGATTATTTAATTAGGGAACAAAAGAAATCAAAAGAAAAGAAAAGGCAAAATAAGAATTGATAAAAGAAGAGAAGCTAATGCAAACAATTGCAAAATTAGGCAGAAAACAGAAATTGGAAACGAAGCAGATTCTATGGAATTGAAAACCCGAGCTTTATTTCTCGCTACAAAGCTGGCGTCGCGAGGCTTGAGGCGAGCTGGAGGCGCGCGGCAGAGCAGGCTAGGCGCGGTCTGTCACGAGGCGACGCGTGTTCCGGCTTTTTAAAGCCTATTTTGTCTCCTATTTGGTTTTGGACTTGTTTATTTTATTTGGGTCTTTTTCCTACACATATAAATAGTCATTAAACACAAATTTTGAGCAAAGACCGGGATTCGACCTAAGGAGGCAAGAACACATTAGGAGCAAGGCGGAGGATTCTTCTACGAGTTTCTCACTTCCTTCTTCCTATATTCACTATTGGTTATGAATTTTAGTATTGTAGTTGTGCATACTATTATGACTAACTAATTTGTTATCTAGGATTTTGATGGAACCGTTTGTAGGATAAGTTCTTGTTATGTTTTTATATAATTTAGCCGTTGGATTTCTCTACTCGTTCAACTACGTGTTTATTGTTGTTGATTGAATGGTCATCAAATGACTGTGCCTATTTAGTATGTATTACTCGGAAGAGAGTGCATAGTTAGATAGTTGTTGAACAACATCACTCATAACGTATATGAGGGATCAATATGGAGGGTGTATACGGTAAAATCGGAGAGTTCAATTTTCCTTTGCTATAACGTCTCGAAGGCTCAAAATCACGGACGGGTTATATCCCTCGAGGGCCTTCGACGCTCGACCTCGGGGCAATATGAGATAGACGGTCACAGAAAGAAAGTGGGGAGTTCCCTAGGCATGAAGCCAGAGCCAGCAAAGTCTATCAAGCTAGTCTGAGCCCGTATCGTAGGCGTTAACTAGCTGTCCCATCTCCATATCTTTGTAATAAATGCACTTGTACTATGTTGGGATTCCCCCTCTTATATAAAGGGGATCCTTGTTATTTTGTAAACATCTGTTGCTTCACACTAAATACACAAGAACATCCTCTCTGCTCTCCGGCTTATTCTCTTGATCTCGTTATTTCATTTATTGCTCATATTTATTGGGTTCTACTAAAAGTTCATCATTTATTGCTTGTTATTGGCCATAAAGAGCTGTCTTTGATTCATTTATAATTGTTAGTCTTCATCGACTACATTCGATAGCTCCCAGCCGAGCTCCGGATCCGACCCCGAGGCCCTCGAATAGGCAAGCTCGAGGCCCCGATTGGCAGCGATTCGGTTTGATTAACATCTCGTTTCTAAGCTGTTATTTTTGTTTCTAAGTCTTTCACATAGCATCAACTGCTTAACAACTAGCATAAAAATAGATCACATATTTTTAGAACCACTAAATCAAATTTAATTGTTATTACCATTTTCACGGTAAACAGTTTGGCGCCCACCGTGGGGCGAAAAATAATAGTGATTATTTTCTTGCAGGTTTTACTACATAACGCAAGTTATCTTTCATGCTTTTTCATGTCCAAGATCTTCGATTTCAGGTCAAAATATCTGACTCAGTGAATGGAGGTGAAAACAACAATCTTGAGGACCATGGAGAAAACGGTGTGGATGTTCCAGGTGTTGGTGTGCCACCATAAAACCCTGGGAATGCACCAGACCCAATCCGCGAGGACGCGATCTCGCGTGACGCCTAATACGTCGACATAAGCTCTCACACTAATAGGAGCGTGCACCAAGAAGATCAACAAGAAGCTCAGAAAACCCCGAGTAGGGAAGAACAGAAGGTTACAATTCATGTTATTTTTGAAATGTTGCAGGCGCAACAGCTGGCTATTGCTCAGCTGCAAAGTCACCAGAAAACTCCTAGCACGGTAGCACCGGGGGCGGTTCCCCGGTCGAGCAAGTACAAGAGAGATCAAGAAACAACAAGTCGGAAGCCGACCCCTCCATCATAAAGATGCTCGAGGATCTCACAAGGAGGATCGAGTCGGGCGAGAAGAAGATAGAAGCCAACGACAAAAAGGTCGAGACCTACAAATCCAGGGTCGACCAAATTTCGGGCGCATCTCCGATCCTAAAAGGGGTAGATTCGAAGAAGTTCATACAAAGGCCATTCCCAGAGGAGGCAGCTCTAAAACCCATCCCAAAGAAGTTCAGAATGCCAGACCTTCCGAAATACAATGGAACCTCGGACCCCAATGAGCATGTCACCACCTACACTTGTGCAGAAAAAGTCAACGGCCTAAAGGACGACGAGATCGAGTCCGTTTTGCTAAAGAAGTTTGGGGAAACTGCCATGCTGGCAGATTTTTTCATACAAACACATGCTGGTGCCATCAAAGTAGCAACAAGGAAATCTGACGTCTTCAAGATCAAGCAGAGAAAGAATGAGATGCTGCGAGAGTTCGTATCTTTTTTCCAAATGGAACTAATGGAACTACCACTGATTTCCGATGACTGGGTAGTGCAGGCCTTCACCCAAGGATTAAATGAACGAAGCTCAGTGGCTTCAAAGCAGTTGAAACAGAACTTGGTCGAGTATTCTGCTATGACCTGGTCGGACGTCCATAACCGATACCAGTCAACGATCAGGGTCGAGGACGACCAATTAGGAGCCACATCGGGATCGGTATACCCAAGCAGGCTTCTGGCAAAGGAGCCAAAGTCAAACAAAGAAAGGTACCAGCCATACACCGAAGATAGGAGAAACACCCTGAGGCGTAACATACCCCACAATGATCGAAGGATGGACCAAGGCCAGAATCCTCGAGGACTCATCAATAGAGCTGGCTTCGATAAGTACACAAGGCCGACGGAAGAACCTCGCTTATCGGAATACAACTTCAATATCGATGTATCAGACATCGTGTTCACCATCAGTAAAATCAGAGACGCCAGGTGGCCCAAGCCTGTGCAATCAGATCCTTCGCAAAGAAATCATAACTTAGTGTGCGAGTTCCACAACACGCACGGCCATAGGACCGAGGATTGCCACCAGCTCCGAGAAGAGGTAGCTCAACTACTTAACAAAGGTCACCTCAAGGAATTCCTTATCGACCGAGCTAAAAATCAGTTCCGAGAAAGAGAGGCGGCCAAGAAGAATGAAACAAATGAGCCACAACACGCCATCCACATGATCATGGGAGGCATTGATGCCCCGCACGATCCCATGATGAGAAGAACAAAAATATCTATCACCAGAGAAAAGCGAACTCACGACTACACCCGCGAGGATGCTCTCACATTCAGTGATGAGGACATCGAGACCTTATCTCAGCCTCATAATGGCGCACTGGTAATCTCCTTTCTTGTAAAAACATTTCAAATTAAACATGTACTTGTGGATCTAGGTAACTCGGCCAATATCATCAGGTCGAGGGTGGTAGAGCAGCTCGGCCTACTTGACCAAATCGCACCCGCCTCTCGAGTCCCAGCCAATGTGTCCGGCACGACCCAAAATGCCAAATTCCACGTCATCAAAGAGGACATAAGGTACAACACCTTGCTCGGAAGGTCGTGGATACACTGCATGAGAGCAGTACCATCTACCCTCCATCAAATGATGAAATTCCCTATGAAAGATGGGATTAGGACAGTCTACGGAGAACAACACGCGGCGAGGGAAATGTTCGTGGTGCACGATGTGGCCCCGACATCGGTATCCTACCTTTGAAGGAGCCGAAGGATAAGCAAACAGTAAAATGGCGATAACAAGCCATGCTCTCGGCTATCATCGACTAAACAAAGCAGGAGACCGTACCGCATCCTCATCGTAAGCAACTAAAACATATCAGAGCTCGAAACATCACCAGCACATGCTACACTAAGGTATAACCGTCTCCTTTCTCTTTCAATTACGTTCTACACTGACCTGAACACAGGTATCCGGTCGAAACGGCCAAAGCATTTTCCAACTCGAAGACCTTAGGTTTCATGAGCACGTGTTGCACTCTTTTCCTTTGACCGAGTTTTTATCTTGAAAAGGGTTTTACCGGCAAGGTTTTTAATGAGGCAACATCCATATGCTACCTAAGGAGGACTCAACAAGTAGTCAAGGCTTCTTTTGCAATCAACCTCGAATACTGGAGGGCATCCCCCCAGGAGGTCACCAACTCGGAGAAAGCCAAGACACATCAAGTGGGGTTTCGATAGGAAGATAATGTACCAGGCCAAACGGTCAAACAAACCGTGTCCGCATAGAACAACTGAGCCCTTAAACTGCAAAGACATGTATACTTATACCAAGTAATCAAAGAATACTCCACAAAAGCATTTTGCATGTCAAGGAAGCTCGACATTTTTTGCAAAAAATGTCTCGAATACTCGGGTACTAGTGTCAACAATTCACAACGATGCAACCCTCAGGTCAGAGCTTCGAGCTCATAAGCCCTCAATGAGGCAACATCAAGATCACAAAACGGCTCCAGGGCCAAATACGTCCCGAACACTCGGGGACTGGCGTTGAAAACTCAATGCCATATGACCTCCGGGTCGGAAAATCCAAAATCATAAGCCCTCAATGAGGCAATACCAAGTTTACAAGTAATGGCTCCCGAGTCAAGAAACCCTCGAAGACTCAGGGACTGTCGTCAAGCGCCACCTCTATCAGCTTATCAAAACCCAAGGTCGTAAGGCCACATGCGGGCAGCCTCAGTCTCGTAAGACCTATATAAGTCAACATCAATACCTGTAAGACCCCAAGCAAGGCATGAACCATACTTGTACCAAGTATCCAAAACTATAAGATCTCAAAGGCATGTAAAACTTTTAAGACCTTACTAATAGCATAAACCTGATCATAAATTTTCGGCTATATATCAAACTTGTAAGACCCCTAAAAAGGCATACCCTCGATATAGACACCAAAACTACTTCACTCGGTGCTTAAAGGCTCCAGCCAAACACAAGTGACTCCGGTCACATGGCTGTACCAGCCAAACTTACACTACTCGGTGATGCCCGACCGCCGCTATAAAATCACAGGCCTTCAATTACTCTGAATATACTTCGGAAAGAACCAGTTAAATAGGCTACCCTCGACATAGGCAAAAGAGCTTCGACCGTGTCAACTCCTAAACACTGGCTTCGAGATACTCAGCCTCCAAGCCAAAACCTCCCAAGGTGCTCAATCATCGCCATACAACGACTCACAATCGAGGGTTTTTATTAAGCCGTCGAAGGGTCAGGAAAACATTATTTTAAAAAGTCCTTAACGAGGAAAAAATAAAAGCCTACATAAAAAGTCGCACCGACCTAAGGCGTAAGAGCCATTGTTGCTAGCCCACATAAAAGGTCGCACCGACCTAAGGCTTAAGAGCCATTGTCGTCAGCCCACATAAAAGTCTGCATCAACCAAAGGCGTAATAGCCATTGTCGCCAGCCCACATAAATGGTCACACCGACCCAACGCGTATGAGCCTAAGGGCCAACCTGCATTTCAGAAACTTAAGGGTCGAATGAGCTTGAGTTGAAACCCGATTCGGAGACTGAACCCAAAACAGTTAACTAAATATGCCCAAGAGCAAGGCGTAAGAGCCATTATCGCCAGCCCACACAAAAGGTCACACCAACCCAACGCGTAAGAGCCTAAGGGCTAGCCTGCATTTCAGAAACTTGAGGGTCGACCGAGCTCGAGTCGAAACCCGGTTCAGAGACTGAACCCAAAACGGTTTACTGAATATGCCCAAGAGCAATGTGTAAGAGCCTAAGGGCCAGCCTGTATTTCAAAAACTTGAGGGTCGAACGAGCTCGAGTCGAAACCCGATTCGGAGACTAAACCCAAAACAATTAACTGAATATGCCCAAGAGAAATGCATAAGAGCCATTGTTGCCAACCCACACAAAAGGTCACACCGACCCAACGCGTAAGAGCCTAAGGTCCAGCCTGCATTTCAGAAACTTGAGGGTCGAATGTGCTTGAGTTGAAACCTGATTCGGAGACTAAACCCAAAATAGTTAATTGAATACGCCCAAGAGCAAGGCGTAAGAGCCATTGTCGCCAGCCCTTACAAATGGTCGCATCGACCCAATGCGTAAGAGCCACTATCGCCAGCCCATACAAAAGGTCGCATCGACCCAATGCGTAAGAGCCACTATCGCCAGCACAAGGTCGCATCGACCAAATGTATAAGAGCCTAAGGGCTAGCTCTAAATTCAAAAACTTGAGGGTTGAACGAGCTCAAGTCGAAACCCGATTCGGAGACTGAACCCAAAATAGTTAATTAAACATGCCTAAGGGCGAAAGAGTAAGAGCCTCTATTGCTAGCTCATACTAAAAGGTCGCGCCGACCTAATGCATAAGAGCCTACAGGCCAGCTTAATAAGCCTTAGGGCCACACCACCAATCTAAGGATTCCTTCTCAACTCAAAGAGTAGCCCATCTGGCTAAATTCAAGACAAAAAGAGATACAAGAGGAATAAAACCGCAAGGTTTTCTTTTGCTCAGATATACGAAAATATACAAGCTCCATTTACAAACGAGCTCTTAAAAGGCTTTATATAGAATCGGGAAGCAAAATCTACATCCCCCCTAGGGGTTATGGCCCGACGGCCTCATCTTTGCTATCCTCGGCAATGGAACGAAGTAACCGAGCATCACGCTGATCCGCTCTCGCTCGCGCCAACTCTTCCGAGAAGTCAAATCCCCTAGAACGAATATCCTCGAGGGTTTTCTTCCGAGACTTACACCGAGCATATTCTTTGTTCCTATCTTTTTGGTCAAGGATCTTTCTCGGCTCAGCTTGAGCATTGACAACATCCTTCAAATACACCGCCACCTTCTGGTCAGCCTTAGTTCGGCTCGTTACGGCTTCAGCCCGGGCATCCACAACCTCGGCCCTGACCTTCAAAAGCTTGAACACGAACTTCGCAATCATATCTATTAGAATTGAGGTATTATCACGAGCTAAGGGAAGTTGAACCCCAAGGGCGGAAGCTTTAGACAGAGCGCCCCTCTTCCCCGAAGCCTGAGCATCCGCCTGAGCCTTTAACTCATCATGTTCACGCTTGGCTTAGCCAACCTCATCCCGAAGGCGCTCAAAATCCTCTGTCTTTTTCTACCACTGAGATAAATGAAACATTAGCCTCAGGGGCTGGGAAAAAGAACACATACTCACTCGGAACAAAAACAACATACTTATTCAAATAGCTCTCATAATTCAAGCTCAGATTCGTCTCATATCGTAAGTGTGCCAACTCGACTTCCTTTTGCTTACAAAGGAGCCTAAGGGATCTCTCCTCATCCAGAGCTTGTTGTAGCCTGACCTCACGACGGAGAAGCTCAGACTTAAGCTTGTCGAACGCCTGCAAAACAAAACTCAATGAGGAAGGGAAGGCACGAAACTCGAGAGGCCTATGCCAAACCTCACCACAGAGTGAAGCCGCTGGGATTCCTCGAAGGTCGAGTGCACATCTACTAACCTAGTTCCCTCAGCTCTGAAAGAATTGACCCCGGTCGAGGCACGGTCGCTCAAATCATATGGCAAGGACTTCGAGTATCCCTCAAAGTACCTCCGACGGAAAAAGGAGACAGCAGCGGAGGGGAAGCCGCCTTTCTAAAATCTAAAATCATGGTTGTGGCAGGCTCAGTCAATACTTCCACTCCGGGCCCCCAATCCAGCTTCGACTTGCTTTGAGCATCGTCGCCCTGCAAAGGTATCTCTAGCTTATTATTATCATTCTTTAACCCCGAAGCTAGCGATCTTTCTCCGTCTCCAAGGGGGCACGGCTTCGCCTCGAAAAGCTCCTCGATGCCTACAATAATAGGGTTAATACGCAGAAAAAGGAAAGTGCTTTTCCAACTAAAAGAAGGAAACAGATCGCACAACACGTACCGTGATGTTTTGCCTCCCGTGTGCCCCAAGACCAAGCTTGCCACTTATGCTCGTCACAGGTCGAGTGGGTGGCCAACTCCCGAGCCCAATCTGGTATATCAGGGACCTCGCATGGCATCCATGAAATTGCTATAAAAGAGGGAAAGAAATCACAATTACGGAACACTCCTTCGCCATAATTGAAAAACTGCGAAGGCACGAGTGTACCACTTACGTGTATAATTCCATTCCTCTGGGAATGGCATAAACTCCACGGGGATAATATCTATAGTCCGTACTTGGACGAATCAACTCATACACTCCCAACCCCCATCTTCTTTATCATCAACAACAAAAGGCGTGGTTGACCTGGATCGTAGGGTTAGCGGACCTCGATGGTGAAAAGACTGGTATAGCCTGATAACATGACTAAGCGTAAATTCGAGCCTTGCCTTCTCTGCAAAGAACCTCACCATTAACACTATCCGCCAAAATGACGGATGAATCTGCGTCAAGGTAACCTGATACTTTCGACAGAAGTCAAGCACAACCCTATATATGGAAAGAGCATCAACGACCCGCCATATGATGTTTCGGGATTGAAGACCCCGCATCAATCGAGTCCCGAGATGGTACCCAATCTCGAGGACCTCCATAAAAAAGAAGTTAGGCTCTAGGAAGCCTTTGGCATCAATCGAGTCCCGAGATGGTACCCGATCTCGAGGACCTCCATCAAAAGAAGTTAGGCTCCAGGAAGCCATTGGCATCATTGCAGGTCCCGAGATGGTACCCGATCTCGAGGACCCCCACCAAAAAGAAGACAGGCTCTAATAAGCCATTAATACCGCTGCAAGTCCTGAGATGGTACCCGATCTCAAGGACCTACATCAAAAAGAAGTCAGACTCTAGGAAGCGTTTGGCACCATTTCTAGTCCCGAGATGGTACCCGATCTTGAGGATCTCTCCAAGGGGCCATAGACACCATTACAAGATTTGAGATGGTACCCAGTTTCGAAGGATCTTCTTAAGAGGAAAATAAACAGTTGAAACTCCGCTCACATGGGCTTGGCCTTGGGGTACCATCTAAACCCGGATAGGCCCTCGTCTGAAGATCTATCTACAATGCCTTAAGTCTATCTACACTAAGTTCAAAACAAGTTTCCAGACGGCCCGAGTTTGAACAAACTCTCACTCGGAGACTATCCTTAAAAAGCCTAAAGGCAGTCTGCATTCTCGAGCTCCCAAGCAAATCCCCCCTCGAAAACTATCACAGGGTCTAAAAACTAAATCTCGATTTGGGGGTTCAAAGCCCTACTCTAGTTTAGCTCGGAGTTAGTGTCCTGACGACCCGAGTTTATCAGCTCAACTCGGGCTCGGTCCAAGAAACGACAAAGGGTTCCGAGGGGAGTCGCGTTAATCGATCAAAGGTAAAGAAAAATACCCACATCTGGGCTCGATATTTGCACCATTCGGTGGAGTCATGCGTTCAAATTTGTCACAGGCGTAAATAAGGGGAAATATAGCATACATTAGAGACAAATTGAAGAAACATCTTTATATTCGTAATCACTTGAATAAAAAATTGGTTCCAGGAGGCTCCCATTTATAGGAGGGGAGGCAGCGTAACCGACGGTGCCTTTATTATCTTTGAAAGACGTAACAGCAGGCGCATTTAATGCATCCTTATGAGCTGAACCGGCAGTGATGTTACCGCTTTGGAGAAGAAGAAACAGTAGTGCCTTGAATGATTCTAGAAAGATGAAATGATGGGACATCCCGGCTATCACGGAGGCTTGCACCATCAGTATGACATCATCGCGGGAACTTCGGAAAAATGGTTATCAAGGTCGTTTCTTGTTGTTCTACTCTAAGAAATGCGGGTACTATCTGTATACGGTAAAATCGGAGGGTCCAATTTTCCATCGCTATAACATCTCGAATGCTCGAAATCATGGACGGGTTTTATCCCTCAAGGGCCTTCGACGATCGACCTCGGGGTAGTATGAGATCGACGGTCATGGAATGAAAGTGGGGAGTTCCCTAGGCATGAAGCCAGAGCCAAAAAAATCTGCCAAGCTAGTCTGAGCCCGTATTGTAGGCGTTAACTAGTTGTCCCATCTTTATATCTTTATAATAAATGCACTTGTACTATGTTGGGATTTTCCCTCTTATATAAAGGGGATCCTTGTCATTTTGTAAACATCTGTTGCTCCACACTAAATGCACAAGAACATCCTCTCTACCCTCCAGCTTATTCTTTTGATCTTGTTATTTCATTTATTGCTCATATTTATTGTGTTCTACTAAAAGTTCATCATGTATTGCTTGTTATTGGCCATAAAGAGCCGTCTTTGATTCATTTATAACTGTTAGTCTCTATCGACCACCTTCAATAGCTCCCAGCCGAGCTCCAGACCCGACCCCGAAGCCCTCGAATAGGCAAGCTTGAGACCCCGATTGGCAGCGATTCGGTTTGATTAACATCTCGTTTCTAAGCTCTTATTTTCGTTTCTAAGTCTTTCACATAGCATCAACTGCTTAACAACTAGCATAAAAATAGATCACGTATTTTTAGAACCACTAAATCAAATTTAATTGTTATTACCATTTTCACGGTAAACAGAGGGTTTAAAGGTGGGATTAGGAATAATGAAACCTTGGTGCGATCCAAGTGAGCCGTAACTTAGTTCCAGCTAGCGTAATTCGAAAGTATATGTCTAGTAAATTGTGGTAGTTACTTGGGATAGAATTACGATACTCAGAGAGCTCATGATCGGTAGAGAAAATTTAGGCAAATTTATAGAAAACGTAGCGGAAAGGATTCCGACAATTGGGGAAATCATAACTCTAGATCTCCTTAGTTTTGTCTAAAATTTCATCTTTGTTAGTTATTAATTTTATTGCTTTATAATAGTTGTCAGTGAATTAGTTAGAAATAAACATTATAATATCTATAATTAGGAAATTGTTTAGACTTGTGTTTCTTAGCAATATTGAACAATTGTAGCTAAGCCTTTGTTCTCTGTGGGATTCGACTCCGGACTTGTAAACCGGATTATATTTGCAGAGACCGCATAGTCCTTTTTATAAGGTATAGTTGGGGGTGATCAAATTTTGGCGCTGTTGCCGGGGAACTAACAGTGCAACTGTAGGTGTACATATTGCTAGGCATCAAGTTTGAACTTTTATTTTAATTTTTTGTATTTGTTTTTTTTAAAAAAAATAATTATTTTACTTATTAATTTGAGAAATATGGCTTATTGGAATTATGAGATTTTTTATATTGGTAATTCTATTATTGATCTTCCGAACAACACAATGGCTTCTACTACAGATCTTCCTAATGCTTATTGTGGAGGAAACCACCCATGGCAAAACTATCAAAATATTCCCGAGAGCGAGTTATGTGCACCAACTCAATCTTATGTGTGGAATGTGTGTGATATGTGTGGTGGTCAAGATGGTCACTTTCATGATTGTGCTTATATTTCTTATCTTCCCCAACCCCTTACTTTGATGGTTCTTCTTTTTTCTCGTGAAGTTAATAGGAACAAAGAACCCAGGGATGATGACCTGAAAGAGATAAAAGATATGTTAAAGTGCCTTGTGGAACAAAATAGTAAAAGACAGCTGCAGATAGAAAGGCAAGAGGAAACTATTCATAACTTGAAAGTTCAAGTGAGTTAACTGGTTGAAGATTTTAATGCTCAACAAGCCAATATTGTGAATAATATCCAATAAGAGCGTGAATTAGATATAGAAATTAAGGTGCTAGTGGAGGAGATCAGAGTAGAACACCAACAATCTATCCAACTAAAATTTGAGGATGCCCATGTTGAAGTAGTGTTACTAGAGTCAATCGAGAATATTGAAGATGCAATTTTAGTTGACTCTAGTTTTTGTCATGAAGAGGATGTGAATAAGCTTGTAGATTTTCAATTTGAGCGCATTTGTCCTCACTCCAAGCACTTTTCCATATTATGTGTAGGTATGAAAATAGAGTCACCCGAGTCAATTAAGGAGACAAGGGATGAGGAACAAGGTGCCTACATTCTGGAATTTTTTGTTACACCCCATATATTTGTACGTAAAAGTACGCCATAAGTAAATTGATGAAAGCTCGGAAATGAGATGTTACATCCCGCATTTTCGTCGTTAAAGTTTCGTTGTAAGTCAATCGACGTAAACTCGAGAATGAGATTATTTTGAGATTATCAGTATTATGCTATTTCAAACAAGTGAATAAGTAAATTCGTGAAGGTGAGAGAGTAACCGAATCGAATCAAAGAAAGCGAGTTTCGTAAAAGTTTGTCATTTTGGGATAAAATATGGTCCGAGCTATAATATCCGGTAATTATGGACTAGTGCCATACAAGGTACCACATGACCATAATAGTAAGGTATATAAAGTAGTATTTTAAATAATTTGAGATAATTCTTAATTATGTGGGTAATTGGTTAATTATTGGATTGGTGGGGGATTAATAAGTTAATTAAGGAAAGGGGTGAATTATTTTGGATACATTTGAGAAACTCCTAACAAGGAGTTTTAATTAAAGCTCAAATGTGACTCTTTAATTCACAAAGTAAGGTGGCACACACCTAAAGAGCTTGGTGGCTTATTCATCACAAAGGATGTGGGGCTGCAACCCATAATCTTAAAAGCCTTTCTTACATTATGAAGTAAGAAAGATTGGCTTGCTAAGTATTTCTCAAACAAGACATCATAATGAATCCTTTACAAAGCTTCAAGCAAAGATCCTATTTTTCAATAGTAACCTGAGTTACTTCATCAAGTTCATACAAGACTACAAAGTAACAGATGGAATTCAAGAATATCATACGGATTTTTCCCTACTCCAATCTTGTCGTTACGTGTTTCGTCGCAAAAGGCATGTGTTAGAGGAATTACAAGGGAATCGGTCCATGTATGTTAAGGCTATCCCTTCTTTCCTTTCGGCATGATCTATATGACACAAATGAGACGAGCAAATGCATAACTTCCATAAATGACTCTATTCAAAGAAGTATTAAAGGTGCCTATGTTCTTGAATTTTCATGTGTCTTATTATTACATCTTCTGTTTATGGGTCTCAGAAAATACGTAAGTTGATAAAGTTTACTTCACGATATTAATCAAAGGCATAATGGTCTTATAACACTTCGAAAGATTTTATTTACATACTTCTGATAACTAGGGAATATGATGCATTTTATGCTCCTTCTTGCTTAAGTTTTGATTAGAAATGTGCACAAAATAGTCCCAAAGGCTCACAAGTTGTGCTTGATTGCAGGTTTGATCAACAAGGTGACAAAGTGTCAAAAACCAGCTCAAAAATGAGTGAAATTTGCACAAGTACCAAGACAAGACAAAGCTCAGTCAAACAGGGCCAGTGCGGTACGCACAAGTGAAGTTCAGAGAGGTTGCTTTTCAGGCCAAAAGGCAATGCGGCCGCAAAGGGTTTTGTATGGTCCGCATTGAGTTCACCGCAGCCGCACTTGATTTCGTGTGGTCCACGAAGCCAAGGTTCATATAGTTGGCGTTTTGGAGGTTGAAGCTCAACGCGGTCCGCGGTCCTTTTTGTGCGGACCGCAATGGAAGCCACCGCAGCCGCACTCAATTTCATATGGTCTGCATTGCCCAAGTTCAGAGAGCTAATTATTCAAGCCCAGAGCCTTAGTACGGCCGCACTCAATTTTGTGCGGTCCGCACTAGCCCCGCAGGGGTATTTTTGTCCAAAATTTTTAGCCTATTATAAATAGATTCTTTTTTCATTTTTAGGTCATCAAATAGTTTTGTACTAAGAGCTGTGCTCGTGACTTCGTTCCTTTTGCTATTTTGAGTAATTTTAGCTTAATTTCAACATTGAATCTTCAAGTTTAATTTAGCAATTAATTATTATGTGTTTTTCTTCATCTATTTTTTTTGTTTTCTTCTCTAATTATGAGTAGCTAGACCCATTAGTTATGGTTGTGGCTCAACCCTAGTGTGGGTAATTGATGGGTCTTGTGTTTTGATGCTTGATTGTCTATGGGTGTTTGATATTTGGGATAATTTAGGGTTTTAATTGTGAATTAGTGGTTGCAAACACTAGTTTATGCCTAGTAGACTTTGGCTCTTCTTGAAAAAGAGAGCCTAAGTCCATGAAATTAGTCCAACAAGGAATTGGGGCATACTCAAGAGATTGATAGCCCCAATTAAAGGGTTAAACCTAGAGATAGTAATACCTAACTTGAACCTTGATTGCTTGCACAAATTTGCATACCCAATTGGTCTTGAGAAAGTCAATTCGGGCAAAATCACTCGTACAACCAAAAGGTGTAGAGTGAGTAGAATCGTGCAATGGTTATATCATACTCCCCAAATGTAATAATCTAGCTTTAGACTCAAGAATCCGCCAATTGACCACCTAGGCGAAAGTCACTACCCTACTGGCTTTTAATCATTTGAACAACTCGCAATAGTTAACCTTAGCTTTATTTAGTTTAATTAAGCATTGTAGTTTTATAAAATTAGGATTATAATCAAAACCAAAAATGTGTAGAAGTGCAATTAGGAACAATACGCAACTCCGCTTTAGATAGACACCCGACTCCAATAGCTAGCTCCCTGAGGAAATCGATCCCTACCTTAATCGGGTAAAAGATGTTTCGACCTCTCTCGCTACCCAATAGTAGTGCACAGTTGGACTCGATCAACTTTTCATGCATTGCATTCATTTATACATGTACATTGACCCATGACCAAATGGCGTTATATACGCGTATATATGTGTATTATATGTATATGGAATATGGGAAAAGATTACGGCATTATATACGCATCACCACCTGATCAGCTGGTATACGTTGATGATTTTGCCCACAATGATGGAGATGATATGAGGGGATGCCCTCAAAGACTTGATGATGTTATGAACACATGTACCTATGCACGACATGACATTCATATGCATATGCATGACACTATAAGCATTTCATGATTTACAGAGTTATCTAGACTTACATGTTGAGTCTTTTACTCCATATTTCTCTCATGTCTATTGTTTACTAATTTTTATTCCTTACATACTCGGTACATTATTTCTCCTGATGTCCCTTTGCATGGGGACGCTGCGTTTCATGCCCACAAGTTCCGATAGACAGGTTGAGAGTCCTCCAAAGAGGCTATCAGCTCAGCGAAAGGTGTTGATGCGCTCCATTTGCTCCGAAGTTTCTTATTTGGTCAGTATAATTAGGACATGTATTGATTGGTATGTGGGGCCCAGTCCTGACCTTTGTGATACTTATGTACTCTTAAAGGATTGTAGATAAATGTCATGTATACATATATTTGTATGACCTTGTTGGCCTGTGTTTTGAGTTTATAAATGATCATGTTGGCCTTATAGGCCCGTATGTCACGTATGTAAGTTTTTATATCAGGCTGGGTCGTTCTATATCAAGTATTCTCTCATGTTTATTCTACTTATCTCATGATAGCCTCTCCGGCTCATTTACGTATAATAGTATGACATGAGAGATACGTTACGTTGGTACTCGGTTGAGTAAGGTACTGGGTGCCCATCGTGGCCCATCAGTTTGGGTCGTGACATTTTTCTTGCTAGAAAACCAAGATTACACACCTCATGTAAAGGCCAAGAAGTGCAGAATGCGACATTGGTTGCTTGGGCCAGTTAGATTTGTTTCTCCACCCTTAGAGCATAGTAGAAAACTTGAAGCAAAACTTGGGGTCCAATTCATAAGTTCGAAGTGGAGGTAGAAAGTTATTGACGTCGTGTTGCGACGTTAAATCAAGCGCTTGTTGGGAGGCAACCCAGCTTTACTGATTTCTTTTATTTATTTTCTATTTTTAATAGTATTATTTTTGTAGTGTCGATTTTTGATTTTCTAGGAGCATGAAAAGCAAAGCTATTGGAAGGATGCAACAACAAATCAGATGGTTGGAACTAAGTATGAGTGTCATGACCCCAAATACCCCGGTCGTGATGGCACCTATCACAGTACTAGGCAAGCATATCCAACACTTACCACATCGAATTTCTTTTATAAAAATAATTTTCTAAAAACAATTAAGTCTCAAAGCTTTCATAAGCAATATATATAAACCAACATAATTATGCAGAAAACAGTATGAAATACACTAACACAGCCCCAAAATCCGGTGTCACTAATCATGAGCCTCTAAATACAACCAAAACGTTGTCTGAATATATCACACCCCAACCTCGGGAGGCGTGACTGGTGCTCAATTGAGTAAACCCCAACTGAGCAAGCCTTATTTATACATTTATACCCAACTCAATACGGTTAAGGGAGCCATGCTTTCGTTTATTTAGAGAATAGCAAAATCGAAAATTCACATTATTAATCTATTTTCATGTCCCAAACCTAAAACCATGGTTTAGTTTCAAGATTTCATACAGTTATAGTTTAGAAGAACTAGAGTATAGAGTTACAACATATTTCGTTGACCCATCCAATACTCGTACATAACCCACACAAACGTCTACGGAGCCTCTAAGGATACAAAAGACTATAATGACAACGCAGGCAACAAGGCCCCAACTATCTCTCAAAAGTGGATATCTATAACAAAAGATGTACAACATAACCCCTTGAAGGAGAAAGGGGCTCGCCAAGCCTTTGAGAGGAGGATGCTCCGCTACGCGCGATCGACACTATTTGCTATGGAGCCACTTACATTCATTTAAAAATATAGCGCCCCCGGCAAAAGGGACGTTAGTACCATGGAATAGTACTAGTATGTATAACTAAACACCTTCCAGTTAGAAAGAACAACCATACAAGCGTAAAATAAATCATAAGGACAATAAGCTTCAATTAAGCACCACAACAACAATATAAGAGGTTCACATTGTTTTCACATAATTTTCGAAATTTTAGATTAGGGCGTTCCATATCATTGCATCATCATCCATATTACCACCGCTTCCTTGAGCAGAGTCCGATCACGGCCCGATCGGCTAAGCCGTCTTATCAAGATGTTAACCTTATTTCATTCTCTCTTTCCAGTTTCAATTATCAATACATTACCACCATGTGTGTATAACATGGCGTCCGATCACGGCCCGATCGGCTAAGCCGTCTTACCAACACATTACCCTTTTCCGTTAATCATTCTCACTTCAATCTTTGGTTCCACATGTATTAGGTCATCAACATTTGGGGCCACAATTATGACATTTCATAACTCACATTTCCCATTATTCCCATTTTCAACATTAACCTTGCCATTTAAGAACATAGGCACACACATAAGCAATTTAAGTTATAAGCATAGAGGGGCATTTATCTAGTTCGGCATATTAATCACAATGTAACCTTGACTTGACATTTAGGCATTTAGCACATAGTTTATTTTCACCACACATCCTCAATTTACAAAGGATAACACATTAAACACATAGAGAAGCACCTTCCACATGCATTTTCAGAACATCAATTCATTTGGCATAACAAGTACTACATCATTCAAATTTTGGACTTACAACATTTGCACGGGCACCATGGAGGCTCAATTTCTAAGAGGATGGGGTTTTAGCCATACATACCTCAATAGATCTTTTCTTAAATCCTTATAATAAATTTCGGAATTTCCTAGCAACTTCGATCTATTTTATGAAAATTACAAGTTGAACCAAGAATTAGAGGCATGAATAAGATTCTAGCTCATTTAAGTAAATTATCAAGCACTAAGTGTGCACAATGATTTTAGGACCCTTTTGTGAGAGATTATCATCATCATATACCACAATTTTTATCTTTTTGGTTCACAACCTCCCCATACCCTATTATCTTTTATGCATACAAGATTATCAGCCTTTATACCCATGAACTCACTCGCTAATCACTTATTTTAATAGAAATTTCGAGATTATAGATGAGGGTACAAGTTCTTACATCTTAGAGTGAAGACTTAGCAATTTCACTTGACCATCTTCAAGGATTTGGGGTAAGGATTGAGTGGGGACTTGATGAAGATCACTCCCTCTCTCTCTAGACTTCCTCTCTCACTCTATATGCCGTGAAATAATAGAAAATGGTATAAATGGGTGTTTTTAATGGGATAGGGTCAGGTTTTATAAGTTAGAAAATAGGAGCCCTGACACGATCTACGGTCGCATATGCGATCGCATAATGGACATGCGGCCCGCAGAATGGACCGCAAAAATGGACCCAAAACCTGAACAAATTGTCTGGGTATGGGACAGAAATGCGGTCCGCATGCATGTTCTGCGGTCGCATAATGCACCGCAGAACTGCCCCTCACAAAATTCCAAGAAGGGGTTATGCGATGACTATGCGGCGCATATTGATTATGCGATCGCATAATTGGCCGCATAGTTGACCTCAAATTAATCCAACACACTGGCTGACTCTGCGGCGACTATGCGGTCTGCATATCGATTATGTGACCACATAATGGCCCGAGGAATCTCACTTTTCTGGGAAAATATAATTCCTTAACTTTTTAATGCACAGATCAATCCAAAGGGTCCGATCCGCGGCGAGCTTGCTCGTCGCAAAGAATTTTACAAATTTCTAACACATATTCCTAATTTGGCACTACGAACTTTTGGGTTTTTAGTAGAAGTTTCACGGGGCCTTACATCCTCCCCCACTTAAGATCATTCGTCCTCGAATTAGGATCAAGGTTAACTCATTAGCAATCCTTATGTAACTTCAGCTTTTTCACATCATGAAACATATTAACAATCCCAAATTTGGCTAACTCCTAAATTTCCAAAAATTTCGCAAGAGTTTACTTTGTATCTAGGCCTATCCACCTGTCAGAGAGCCCCAGAAACGTATCCTAACAGCATATACACATTCCATAGACATAATATAACTTGTACAACACTAACCATGGCCGCATAGGTAACATATAACCAAAACATGACAGTTTTACATACATCAAGTCAAAAGATAAGAGTTCATAGGAACCAAATGTATAAAAGCTATTACATGGATAAACAAACAAATATGGGTACTTCTTTCTCATTTCTTCCTCTGCTTCCCAAGTGGCTTCCTCAACTTGTTGGCTCTGCCATAAAACTTTTACGGAGGCAATTTCCTTGTTTCTCAATTTCCGGACTTGCCTATCAAGAATGGCAACTGGAACTTCTTCATAAGATAGTTCTTCATTAACCTCAATAATTTCAACTGGAACAATAGTGGACGGATCTCCCACTACCTTCTTTAACATAGACACATGGAAGACCGGATGTACCAATGACATTTCGGGTGGTACTCGAGCTTATACGCCACCTGACCAATCCTTTGAATGATTCTATATGGTCCGACATACCTCGGGCTCAATTTTCCTTTCTTTCCAAGCCGCATGATACCCTTCATGGGTGAAACCTTCAAAAATACCCAATAATCTTCTTTGAACTCCAAATCTTTATGACGAACGTACGAATAAGAATTTTGGCGACTCTGAGCAATTTTTAACCTTTTTTTAATAATCTTAACTTTCTCCATAGCCTGATGCACGAGGTTTGGCCCTACCAATTCATCTTGTCCAACCTCGAACCACCCAATGGGAGACCTACATGTTCTACCATACAATGCCTCAAATGGTGCCATCTGGATACTGGCATGGAAGCTGTTGTTGAAAGCAAATTCTATGAGTGGCAAATGGGCATCCCAGATTCCCTTGAAATCAAGAGTACAAGCACGCAACATATCCTCAAACGTCTGAATAGTCCGCTCTGCTTGCCCGTCGGTCTGAGGGTGAAAAGCAGTACTGAGATTTACCTGCGTACCCAAACCTTGCTGGAATATCTTCCAAAAGTTGGTTGTGAACTGAGTCCCTCAATCTGAAATGATTGAGGCTGGAGTGCCATATGTCACACCTCCTCTTTGCGCGCCCCGCCCCGAAGTGTTAAAATGCGCGAGGGAGTTTTTCCAATTTAAGTGACAATATTCGAAATGGGATCATTTATTTAATTCAGAGTCGCCACTTGGGAAAGGTTTGGCTTTTGGTGTCCCAAGTCACCGGTTTATCTTGAATCCCAAATCGAGGAAATTTTCGACTTTTCCAAATGAAGTCTGCGAACCAGAAATTCTAAGGAATTCTGTTGACCCGAGAGAAGGTGTTAGGCACCCTCGAATCCCGTGGTTCTAGCACGGTCACTTAAATTGTTATAATGGCTAAATATCTGATTTAAATACATGTTATGACTTACGTATTTTATTGAGTTTAAACCGCTTTTATTATTATTATTATTATTATTATTATTATTATTATTATTATTATTATTATTATTATTATTATTTATTTTTAGAGAATTGCAACGTCGTGAAAATGCATCTCGAACCACGTCACAATCAATGCACCCGTAGTTATTAACACATTTCGACTTCTTTGAGATTTGGATTTGGGTCACATCAATGTGCACCCGGATTTAAGGATGTAATTTTAATTGGGTCGCGCCTAAAGAGTCTAACGTGTTATTATCTTTGGGGAAGGCAGTGAAATTTACTGAACGGTCCATCCCAAGTTCTAAGCATTTATTATGATTAATTATTGAGGGCCCCGCAATTTGCACTTTATTCGGTGAGGCTCATCTCATTATTTTAGAAGGGATATCCTAAAGTGACTATATTTCTATTATGTTCGTCTCTAAAAATAAAAGAAAGAAAAATGTATGCTGGTCAAATGGCATGCCTATCTAATCCTGACTTCTTATTAATTATCTGATTACAAGGTGAAGAATGCGGTATCTCATGGAACATGCTTTTAATTTTGATAAAAGGAAATACATACGAGATTGATGAAATACTACGCTTACTCCAAACACTTCTTAAGCTAAATCTAAATTAACAGGATTAATAGAATTCCTTATTAAAGGATGCTACCTAAAAAAAACTCATCTTAAACATGCCTAATGAAATTGCAACTCGAGGGTCTAAAAAGCTGTACTATATTTTGGCGAGATTAAAAGGAACCGTCCACCCTATATATTCAAAACATGCTGAAAAACGAGTTTGATTTGACAAATCATACTAATGGTTGCATATTCCATGAATTATGGTTACATCCTATATACTATACCATTAAACGAATCACATATTTAGATCAACATAAACTTCAATCAAATACAAACTTACTAATGTACTTCTCTATTGAATTACAAACTGAAGTTTGCACAACTCAACAACATTTATGAAAAGGCTGTAAGTAAAACAGCGGATGATTATAATTCCTCCAGATCTTTCAATTCATGCATTTCATTGTTACAATCAGCTACACCAATGTGAGGCTCGAAATGTGTACCTGGAATGCTGAGAATGCAAAGGAGAAGAGGAGGAAGATAGGAAAAATCAGCAGCAGCAGGAACAGAATAGCAGCAGCAAGAACAAAATAGCAGCAGCAAAGCAATGCAACATAGCAGAATAGGCTCGAGTGCAAGAATGCAACTATAGCCGATGGAAAAATAGCCAAATGACAGCAGCAAGCAGTGCAGTAGAAACAAAACTCCAGAACAAACCAAGTCCAGGAGAAACAAACAATGCAAACCAACTAATATACTTAGTTGAGACTTGGAAGAAATCAGAATTGATTGAACAGCTTGAAATCAAGTGAAATCTAAACAAACAGAAAGAAGAAATAGTTTCTGATTGTTATCTATATGTTTTCCCTCCCTTGTGTATGCCTTACTTCTCTTATCTCTCTATGTATCTTTTCTAAAAAATCCAGAGAATCCCAGTCTAACCCCTCCAGTCCAAAATCTGTCTCTCTTTTTATAGCCTAACATCAGCTATTCACAACCTGTTAAAACACATCAGAACCCCCAATCTTTCTTGCTGTTTTTCCACTCAAAATTTTAAAATATGAAACCCCTCCCATGAGATTCCTGACAGCCCTTTTAATTAGCTTATTAAACTAAAAGCAAACAATGGGCAACAAGAATATAATCTGACAGCATATGCTGTCAAACTATTTTAATCTTAACAAAGGCCTTTATGCACATGTTGTGCACAAGTGCACATGCCCCCAATTCAGACTACAGTTACAGACCAAGACCCTTAAATTTCTGATTCAAGTACAACAACTATAAGTAGTTAAACTTAATTCCTAATTTGATTTAAGTTGGATTTCAACAGAAAAACTAATCAAATTATTATCATTCAAAGCTTTGAAGTTATTGACGATGTGTATCGACTCGACTATACTAATTACAACATATACAACCGAAAGCCATGATCAGAACTCTAACAGTATCAACATACAATTCAAATTGTACTGACTAAGCAAAAGTTGCACTGGTAAATCAATTAATCAGTCAATTTCAAAGTTCAATTGATTGCACAGCTCATACACATATACACATTATCAGTGAATAGAAGACAGACTCGATCAAACACAGAGGTGGACAACAACAGTTGATAAAATTTAAAAGACACAAATTAAACAAAACATTTGGCCATACGAACAGACCTTTAACAACACATGTACTGAATCGAGGAAAGAAAAACACACCTACCTTAAAGTCCTTGAAAAAATCAGAAAACCAGCTCGTGTTTGAAATGAACCTTCTTGGGGTTGAACGGACTTTAATAGAAGTGTTCTCAACTGAGAAAACTTCGATTAAGGTCCATTAGACCCTAATCACTTGGCTTAAACGGACACAAACCAGGCATGCGAACTTCTAGGGTTCCTAAGGGTAGATTTGGGTTTTGGGTTTCCTTGGTTAGATTCGGACCAAACCAAGCATGGTTTGGTCACGAGGGAGGTCTGGGTACTGTCTGGTATGAATCTAGGGTAGATCGGTGTAAGTCGAGGTTCGACTCGAATCTTCAAATGAAGATTCGAGAAGGTGGGAGGGGATTCGAGCTAAGTGGTTGATGGATTCATGTTCAGGGTGTCAAGGTGGTCCTGGGGTGTTAAGGTGGGGGTCACCGGCGTTCATGCCGCCGGGGTTAATGGTGAGGGGAAAGGGGGCGGCTAGGGTTCAAAGGGGTTGGTCTGTGAAAGGGACGACCTAAGGACGAAGGAGGGGTATTTGGATAGGCGCGGGGTGAAGGGGGAAGGGTTTATATATGGGGTAGATGGTTGGGTCTTGGCCGTTAGATCACTCGAGATCAACGGCCTGGATCTAAAGATTAATCCAAACGGTGCCGTTTAGTTTAGTACTAGGTCGGGTTGGTCCGGGTGGAATGGGTCGGTTTTGTTCGTGGGTACGGGGGATGTAATCTCGACCGTTGATCATTCTGAGATCAATGGCCCGGATCAAGCATGACCTAAACGACGTCGTTTGAGATACTCCTGGGGCTGAACTGATCTGGACCGGATGATTTGGGTTTGGGCTCGTTGTTTTGCTTTGGGCCTGGACCAATCCGAAAAATCCTTCTTCTTTTATTTTTCCTAATTTTAAAAACACGAAACCTAATTAAATAAAATTAAACACCAATAATTAACACTTAATGTAATTATTACACACATATTAAAATATTTAAAGTAGGTAAAATCAACCAAGGCAACAATTAGGACAAAAATGCATATTTTATGGTTTTCCATTTAATAACCGGATTACGGTTCAAACTGCACATGACACACACATTTTTTGCATTTTGTTTTAATAATAATAAAAAAAATGGGCAAAAATCATAGATAATTAACAAAATGCCACGTAAAAATCCAAAAATTGTACAGCAAGACCAATTGCTATTATTTTCGTTTCTTTTGGAGTGATTGTCGCGAAAACAAAAATCATGTGCTCACAGCTGCCCCTCTTTGTTCGGAAACACGAAGAGTTTTCGTGCAAAGATAAAGTGAGCGGATATGAGCGACTTTTGCCTATTGGACTACTCCGTGTGAAGCATCTTTTTGAAAGATTTGACTGAATTTTTGCTTCGAAGATTTCCTACATATCCTGGGCTAAACAAGAATCAGGTCAATGTAGTTCGGGAAATTTTCGCAGCTGGGACTACCATGGGATTGCAATGCTTGCTGTTACTGCTGTTGCTGTTGTCACCGTTGCTTTACTGACCGCCTTATTACAACCAAAGAAAAATTGAAACTAAATACTTATATGCATGTCAACTACTAGTTACAAGATTCCTATCTATGATTCTTTTGCTACTTGATCTTGGGTCTTAGCTGATTTTGCTTGGAGACTTCGATCCGAATCTTGATGCTTGCGAGTTGTAGGTGCTTGTTTAATCTCTGGGATACTGAGTGAGACGTGATTGGCAGAGTTCGGGACCTTGATCAAGTCTTGGAGCGATCCGCCTTCCATTTTCTCCGGTATCTCGGGACATCTTCTGTTTGTCTTTTTCTTCTTTGATTCTGAGTTAAGACTCATCTTGTGGGTCGTTTCGATCTGTGTGGCTCGAGGTCAGACCTGCGAGGAAAAACAAACGAACGAAATTTTCTGCCCCAGTTCTACTAGGAAAATTTTGTGAGTTAGTTGCCAGGAAGTTTATAGAGTTGGTGAAAGGATTGAAAAATTTCAGTTTCCAAAATGCCAACTCCGGGATCGGATCAACGATATGGCCACAAGGTATGAATGCTCAGTTTAGTGTTGGAGCCCTAAGGCTGGCGGAATGGAAATAGTTCAGTTCAGGGTTGGAGCCCTAATGCTGACTAGCTAGGGAGATGCTCAGTTTAGAGTTGAAACTCTAATGTTGACCAACTGGGGAAAAGTTCAGTTTAGGGTTTAAAACCCTAATGCTGACTAAAGGAGAAAAGTTCAGCTTAGGGTTGGAGCCCTAATGCTGACTGGCTGGAAAGAGTTCAGTTTAGGGTTTTTTAAAACCCTAATGCTGACTAAAGGGAAAAGTTCAGTTTAGGGTTTAAAACCCTAATGCCGACTAAAGGAAAAGTTCAGTTTAGGGTTTAAAACCCTAATGCTGACTAAAGGAGAAAAGTTCAGTTTAGGGTTTAAAACCCTAATACTGACTAAAGGAAAAAGTTCGGTTTAGGGTTTAAAACCCTAATGCTGTCTAAAGGAAAAAAGTTCAGTTTAGGGTTTAAAACCCTAATGCTGACTGAATGGGAAAGTTCAGTTTAGGGTTTAAAACCCTAATGCTGACTAAATGGAAAAGTTCAGTTTAGGGTTTAAAACCCTAATACTGACTGAATGGGAAAGTTCAGTTTAGGGTTTAAAACCCAAATGTTGGCTAAAGGAAAAGTTCAGTTTAGGGTTTAAAACCCTAATACTGACTGGATGGAAAAAGTTCAGTTTAGGGTTTAAAACCCTAATGCTAACTAAATGAAAAAAGTTCAGTTTAGGGTTTAAAACCCTAATGCTGACTAAAGGAAAGAGTTCAGTTTAGGGTTTAAAACCCTAATGCTGACTGAATGGAAAAAGTTCAGTTTACGGTTTAAAACCCTAATGCTGACTGAATGGAAAAAGTTCAGTTTAGGGTTTTAAAACCCTAATGCTGATTGAAGGAAAGAGTTCAGTTTAGGGTTTAAAACCCTAATGTTGACTAAAGGGAAAGTTCAGTTTAGGGTTTAAAACCCTAATACTGACTGGCTTGAAAGAGTTCAGTTTAGGGTTTAAAACCATAATGCTGACTGAATGGAAAAAGTTCAGTTTAGGGTTTAAAACCTTAATACTGACTGAAGGAAAGAGTTCAGTTTAGGGTTTAAAACCCTAATGCTGACTAAAGGGAAAGTTCAGTTTAGGGTTTAAAACCCTAATACTGACTGGCTGGAAAGAGTTCAGTTTAGGGTTTAAAACCCTAATGCTGACTGAATGGAAAAAGTTTAGTTTAGGGTTTAAAACCCTAATACTGACTGAAGGAAAGAGTTCAGTTTAGGGTTTAAAACCCTAATGCTGACTAAAGGGAAAGTTCAGTTTAGGGTTTAAAACCCTAATACTGACTGGCTGGAAAGAGTTCAGTTTAGGGTTTAAAACCCTAATGCTGACTGAAGGAAAGAGTTCAGTTTAGGGTTTAAAACCCTAATGCTGACTAAAGGGAAAGTTCAGGTTAGGGTTTAAAACCCTAATACTGACTGGCTGGAAAGAGTTCAGTTTAGGGTTTAAAACCCTAATGCTGACTGAATGGAAAAAGTTCAGTTTAGGGTTTAAAACCCTAATACTGACTGAATGGGAAAAAGTTCAGTTTAGGGTTTAAAACCCTAATGCTGACTAAAGGGAAAGTTCAGTTTAGGGTTTAAAACCCTAATACTGACTGGCTGGAAAGAGTTCAGTTTAGAGTTTAAAACCATAATACTGACTAAAGGAAAAAGTTCGGTTTAGGGTTTAAAACCCTAATGCTGTCTAAAGGAAAAAAGTTCAGTTTAGGGTTTAAAACCCTAATGCTGACTGAATGGGAAAGTTCAGTTTAGGGTTTAAAACCGTAATGCTGACTAAATGGAAAAGTTCAGTTTAGGGTTTAAAACCCTAATACTGACTGAATGGGAAAGTTCAGTTTAGGGTTTAAAACCCAAATGTTGGCTAAAGGAAAAGTTCAGTTTAGGGTTTAAAACCCTAATATTGACTGGATGGAAAAAGTTCAGTTTAGGGTTTAAAACCCTAATGCTAACTAAATGAAAAAAGTTCAGTTTAGGGTTTAAAACCCTAATGCTGACTAAAGGAAAGAGTTCAGTTTAGGGTTTAAAACCCTAATGCTGACTGAATGGAAAAAGTTCAGTTTACGGTTTAAAACCCTAATGCTGACTGAATGGAAAAAGTTCAGTTTAGGGTTTTAAAACCCTAATGCTGATTGAAGGAAAGAGTTCAGTTTAGGGTTTAAAACCCTAATGTTGACTAAAGGGAAAGTTCAGTTTAGGGTTTAAAACCCTAATACTGACTGGCTTGAAAGAGTTCAGTTTAGGGTTTAAAACCATAATGCTGACTGAATGGAAAAAGTTCAGTTTAGGGTTTAAAACCTTAATACTGACTGAAGGAAAGAGTTCAGTTTAGGGTTTAAAACCCTAATGCTGACTAAAGGGAAAGTTCAGTTTAGGGTTTAAAACCCTAATACTGACTGGCTGGAAAGAGTTCAGTTTAGGGTTTAAAACCCTAATGCTGACTGAATGGAAAAAGTTTAGTTTAGGGTTTAAAACCCTAATACTGACTGAAGGAAAGAGTTCAGTTTAGGGTTTAAAACCCTAATGCTGACTAAAGGGAAAGTTCAGTTTAGGGTTTAAAACCCTAATGCTGACTGAATGGAAAAAGTTTAATTTAGGGTTTAAAACCCTAATACTGACTGAAGGAAAGAGTTCAGTTTAGGGTTTAAAACCCTAATGCTGACTAAAGGGAAAGTTCAGGTTAGGGTTTAAAACCCTAATACTGACTGGCTGGAAAGAGTTCAGTTTAGGGTTTAAAACCCTAATGCTGACTGAATGGAAAAAGTTCAGTTTAGGGTTTAAAACCCTAATACTGACTGAATGGGAAAAAGTTCAGTTTAGGGTTTAAAACCCTAATGCTGACTAAAGGGAAAGTTCAGTTTAGGGTTTAAAACCCTAATACTGACTGGCTGGAAAGAGTTCAGTTTAGAGTTTAAAACCATAATACTGACTAAAGGAAAAAGTTCGGTTTAGGGTTTAAAACCCTAATGCTGTCTAAAGGAAAAAAGTTCAGTTTAGGGTTTAAAACCCTAATGCTGACTGAATGGGAAAGTTCAGTTTAGGGTTTAAAACCGTAATGCTGACTAAAGGAAAGAGTTCAGTTTAGGGTTTAAAACCCTAATGCTGACTGAATGGAAAAAGTTCAGTTTAGGGTTTAAAACCCTAATGCTGACTGAATGGAAAAAGTTCAGTTTAGGGTTTAAAACCCTAATGCTGACTGAATGGAAAAAAGTTCAGTTTAGGGTTTAAAACCCTAATGCTGACTGAATGGAAAAAGTTCAGTTTAGGGTTTAAAACCCTAATGCTGACTAAAGGAAAGAGTTCAGTTTAGGGTTTAAAACCCTAATGCTGACTGAATGGAAAAAGTTCAGTTTAGGGTTTAAAACCCTAATGCTGACTGAATGGAAAAAGTTCAGTTTAGGGTTTAAAACCCTAATGCTGACTGAATGGAAAAAGTTCAGTTTAGGGTTTAAAACCCTAATACTGACTGAAGGAAAGAGTTCAGTTTAGGGTTTAAAACCCTAATGCTGACTAAAGGGAAAGTTCAGTTTAGGGTTTAAAACCCTAATACTGACTGGCTGGAAAGAGTTCAGTTTAGGGTTTAAAACCCTAATACTGACTGGCTGGAAAGAGTTCAGTTTAGGGTTTAAAACCCTAATGCTGACTGAATGGAAAAAGTTCAGTTTAGGGTTTAAAACCCTAATGCTGACTGAATGGAAAAGAGTTCAGTTTAGGGTTTAAAACCCTAATGCTGACTCTGACTACAGGAAAAAGTTCATTTTAGGATTTAAAACCCTAATGCTTACTACAGGAAAAGTTCAGTTTAGGGTTTAAAACCCTAATGCTGACTGAATGGAAAAGAGTTTAGTCTAGGGTTTAAAACCCTAATGCTGACTAAATGGAAAAGTTCAGTTTAGGGTTTACAACCCTAATGCTGACTGAATGGAAAAGTTCAGTTTAGAGTTTAAAACCCTAATGCTGACTAAAGGGAAAGTTCAGTTTAGGGTTTAAAACCATAATGCTGACTCTGACTACAGGAAAAAGTTCAGTTTAGGGTTTAAAACCCTAATGCTGACTACAGAAAAAGTTCAGTTTAGGGTTTAAAACCCTAATGCTGACTGAATGGAAAAGAGTTCAGTTTAGGGTTTAAAATCCTAATGCTGACTAAATGGAAAAGTTCAGTTTAGGGTTTAAAACCCTAATGCTGACTAAAGGAAAAGTTCAGTTTAGGGTTTAAAACCCTAATGCTGACTAAAGGAAAGAGTTCAGTTTAGGGTTTAAAACCCTAATGCTGACTAAATGGAAAAAGTTCAGTTTAGGGTTTAAAACCCTAATGCTGACTAAATGGAAAAAGTTCAGTTTAGGGTTTAAAACCCTAATGCTGACTAAAGGAAAGAGTTCAGTTTAGGGTTTAAAACCCTAATGCTGACTGAATGGAAAAAGTTCAGTTTAGGGTTTAAAACCCTAATGCTGACTAAAGGAAAGAGTTCAGTTTAGGGTTTAAAACCCTAATGCTGACTGAATGGAAAAAGTTCAGTTTAGGGTTTAAAACCCTAATGCTGACTAAAGGAAAGAGTTCAGTTTAGGGTTTAAAACCCTAATGCTGACTAAAGGGAAAGTTCAGTTTAGGGTTTAAAACCCTAATACTGACTGGCTGGAAAGAGTTCAGTTTAGGGTTTAAAACCATAATGCTGACTGAATGGAAAAAGTTCAGTTTAGGGTTTAAAACCTTAATACTGACTGAAGGAAAGAGTTCAGTTTAGGGTTTAAAACCCTAATGCTGACTAAAGGGAAAGTTCAGTTTAGGGTTTAAAACCCTAATACTGACTGGCTGGAAAGAGTTCAGTTTAGGGTTTAAAACCCTAATGCTGACTGAATGGAAAAAGTTCAGTTTAAGGTTTAAAACCCTAATGCTGACTAAAGGAAAGAGTTCAGTTTAGGGTTTAAAACCCTAATGCTGACTAAAGGGAAAGTTCAGTTTAGGGTTTAAAACCCTAATACTGACTGGCTGGAAAGAGTTCAGTTTAGGGTTTAAAACCCTAATGCTGACTGAATGGAAAAAGTTCAGTTTAGGGTTTAAAACACTAATACTGACTGAATGGGAAAAAGTTCAGTTTAGGGTTTAAAACCCTAATGCTGACTAAAGGGAAAGTTCAGTTTAGGGTTTAAAACCCTAATGCTGACTAAAGGGAAAGTTCAGTTTAGGGTTTAAAACCCTAATACTGACTGGCTGGAAAGAGTTCAGTTTAGGGTTTTAAACCCTAATGCTGAATGAATGGAAAAGAGTTCAGTTTAGGGTTTAAAACCCTAATGCTGACTCTGACTACAAGAAAAAGTTCAGTTTAGGGTTTAAAACCCTAATGCTAACTACAGAAAAAGTTCAGTTTAGGGTTTAAAACCCTAATGCTGACTTAATGGAAAAGAGTTCAGTTTAGGGTTTAAAACCCTAATGTTGACTAAATGGAAAAGTTCAGTTTAGGGTTTAAAACCCTAATGCTGACTGAATGGAAAAGTTTAGTTTAGGGTTTAAAACCCTAATGCTGACTCTGACTACAGGAAAAAGTTCAGTTTAGGGTTTAAAACCCTAATGCTGACTACAGGAAAAGTTCAGTTTAGGGTTTTAAACCTTAATGCTGACTGAATGGAAAAGAGTTCAGTTTAGGGTTTAAAACCCTAATGCTGACTAAATGGAAAAGTTCAGTTTAGGGTTTAAAACCCTAATGCTGACTAAAGGAAAGAGTTCAGTTCAGGGTTTAAAACCCTAATGCTGACTGAAGGAAAAGATCAGTTTAGGGTTTAAAACCCTAATGCTGACTGGCTGGGGACAAAGTTCGAGGATACTAACTGACCTCTTTTTTTTGAATTTTCTTATTTTAGTAGAAGATAAAAGGGAATCTCGTGGAAACTTACCTTTCGAGTGGATTCCTTATTGCCAAACTGTTTCTTGTACTCATGTACCTTCTTCGTTGGGTGACACCTGCTTCTTGCACGGTTGTCTTGGATTATACCTGTTTCAACTTCTCAAACAAAGAACAATTGTTAGTTCGGAAAAGGCGGTTGGTTCGGTGACCTTGATTGTTCCCATTGCTTTGTTGCGTCCTTATTTCTGTTGAGAAATCCTGCCATTGATTGGATTCAAATGGCGAAACCCCTTTGAACTGCTCAGGCTTGTATTTCCAAATTCCGTGATGATTTGCCTTGTAATGCTCCCCTTTTTGTGTCCCGTTTTGCTTGGGGATTATCAATGGGGATTTTATTGGGGATACTCTGTGGGAATTTGTACAAAGGGAAGCTCTGTGGGGGAATATTTACAAAGTGGATTCTTTGTGTGGATTTTTGTACAACGGGAACATGCTGGGGATTTGTTTCAAAGCGAACTTTCCAGGATTTGTTGGGGTAAGCTCGCTGGGGAATTTTTACAAAGGGACTCGCTGGGGATTTGTTGGGGAAATCCTCTTTTTTTTTATTATTATTATTAACAAAGGGAAGACCTTGTGGGGATCTGTACAAGAGAGAAAATCTATGTGGATTTCATTGGGGCAGACTCTTTGGGGAATATTTACGCAGTGGATTCTTTGTGCGGATTTGTACAAAGGGAAACCCTGTGGGGATTTGTACGAGGCGGACTTGCTGGGGAAATTTCTCTCTTTCCTCTTTACTTCGAACGCAGTCAAACATCATGATTCATCAGGTTTGGACAAACGTACCAACGAAACGAGGTGTTTTCCTTCATGAAACGGAATTCCGTGAAACCAAACCTCCCACCTGTCCTTTCCGGTATATCTGGAACTTGGGGTTAAACATGAAAGGGATTCGAAGAAAAACAAAGAAAGGAGAAAGCAAATTTCAGAAAAGGAGTGTCCCTTTCGGGACAAGAAAGACTTATCTGAGGAAGACAATGCTGGCTTTAAATGGACATGACATGCTCTTTGGACTAGACGCCTGACCTTCAATGAACTTGCGTTTCCCCGAACCAAAACGGATCTGTGATCCCAAACCGGTGGAACTTTGCCGAGACCTCCTTGGGTGGAGTCATTCTTTCGGCCAACAGCGCCCTTTGCGGGTTTTCGCCGGCTGACCTCTCTCATTTCTCTTCCTGTCATCGCTTGATAGCACTCTTTGCGAGTTTTTACTAAACAAGCTCTCTCATTTTGGTTTCTCTACTCCCGTCGCCTCGCGGTGCCCGAAGGTTTTCACCGACGAGACTCTCTCATTTTATCTCTCTCAATTTAGAGTGTGTCGGCCTCCATTCATGACGCTTCTTGGCTTCCCGCTATCTTTGGTAATTGATCTGAAGGCTTGTTCTTGGTAAAGAGAGGTAGATGATACTAACTTCTAAACCGCTTGACGTGCCCCGGTTTCAATTTCAGGGTAAATGGGATTTTATTGGTGGTGTGACTGAACCTCAGGGAGAGGCTGCCTACGTATCCTTTCGGAATCAAGTCAAACGTAGTTCAGGCCTCGATCAATGTTTTGTTTTGTTTGTTTTTGTTTATTTTATTTTTTTTGTAACCGGCTCAAAGGCCTGTAGAGAGAGTTGATAGTGGGAACAAAACCTTCAGCATTTCAAATGTGACAGGACCGCTGGGACGTCACTCAGACATAGTATCTTTTGACCACGTCTGCATTTACTGCTGTTTCGGGATCATTTCCTTCAATGTCACCTAGGTACAATGCTCCTCTCGGCAATATTTTTCTAATGATGTATGGGCCTTTCCAATTTGGAGCAAATTTCCCTTTTGCTTCCTGGTGATGTGGCAGAATACGCCTCAGTACCAGCTGACCTACTTCGAAATTCCTGGGTCGGACTTTCTTGTTGTAAGCGCGGGCCATTCTTCGTTGGTACAACTGTCCGTGACAAACCGCGGCCATTCGTTTTTCATCAATCAAAGTCAACTACTCTAATCGAGTCTTAACCCATTCGCTGTCCTCGATTTCTGCTTCAACAATGGTTCGAAGCGAAGGGATTTCTACTTCTGCTGGAATCACAGCCTCGGTCCCATAAACCAAAAGATAAGGAGTTTCTCCTACTTACGTGCGTACCGTAGTGCGATATCCCAACAATGCAAATGGTAACTGCTCATGCCACTGTCGGGAACTTTTGATCGTTTTCCTCAAAATCTTCTTGATGTTTTTGTTCGCCGCTTCTACAGCGCCATTGGCCTTTGGCAGATAAGGAGTAGAATTCCTATGCGTTATTTTGAATTGCTCGCATACATCTCCCATCAAGTGACTTTTCAAGTTTGCTGCGTTATCTGTAATGATAGTCGCAGGAATACTGAAACGACAGATAAGATTTGAGTGTACAAAATCCACTACAGCTTTTTAGTGACCGACTTGAGAGTGACAGCCTCTACCCATTTTGTGAAGTAGTCGATGGCAACCAGTATAAATCTGTTTAGGGTTTAAAACCCTAATGCTTACTACAAGAAAAGTTCAGTTTAGGGCTTAAAACCCTAATGCTGACTGAATGGAAAAGAGTTCAGTTTAGGGTTTAAAACCCTAATGCTGACTAAATGGAAAAGTTAAGTTTAGGGTTTAAAACCCTGATGCTGACTGAATGGAAAAGTTCAGTTTAGGGTTTAAAACCCTAATGCTGACTAAAGGGAAAGTTCAGTTTAGGGTTTAAAACCATAATGCTGACTCTGACTACAGGAAAAAGTTCAGTTTAGGGTTTAAAACCCTAATGCTGACTACAGGAAAAGTTCAGTTTAGGGTTTAAAACCCTAATGCTGACTGAATGGAAAAGAGTTCAGTTTAGGGTTTAAAACCCTAATGCTGACTAAATGGAAAAGTTCAGTTTAGGGATTAAAACCCAAATGTTGGCTAAAGGAAAAGTTCGGTTTAGGGTTTAAAACGCTAATACTTACTGGATGGAAAAAGTTCAGTTTAGGGTTTAAAACCCTAATGCTGACTAAATGGAAAAAGTTCAGTTTAGGGTTTAAAACACTAATGCTGACTAAAGGAAAGAGTTCAGTTTAGGGTTTAAAACCCTAATGCTGACTGAATGGAAAAAGTTCAGTTTAGGGTTTAAAACCCTAATGCTGACTAAAGGAAAGAGTTCAGTTTAGGGTTTAAAACCCTAATGCTGACTGAATGGAAAAAGTTCAGTTTAGGGTTTAAAACCCTAATGCTGACTAAAGGAAAGAGTTCAGTTTAGGGTTTAAAACCCTAATGCTGACTAAAGGAAAAGTTCAGTTTAGGGTTTAAAACCCTAATACTGACTGGCTGGAAAGAGTTCAGTTTAGGGTTTAAAACCATAATGCTGACTGAATGGAAAAAGTTCAGTTTAGGGTTTAAAACCTTAATACTGACTGAAGGAAAGAGTTCAGTTTAGGGTTTAAAACCCTAATGCTGACTAAAGGGAAAGTTCAGTTTAGGGTTTAAAACCCTAATACTGACTGGCTGGAAAGAGTTCAGTTTAGGGTTTAAAACCCTAATGCTGACTGAATGGAAAAAATTCAGTTTAGGGTTTAAAACCCTAATGCTGACTAAAGGAAAGAGTTCAGTTTAGGGTTTAAAACCCTAATGCTGACTAAAGGGAAAGTTCAGTTTAGGGTTTAAAACCCTAATACTGACTGGCTGGAAAGAGTTCAGTTTAGGGTTTAAAACCCTAATGCTGACTGAATGGAAAAAGTTCAGTTTAGGGTTTAAAACCCTAATACTGACTGAAGGAAAGAGTTCAGTTTAGGGTTTAAAACCCTAATGCTGACTAAAGGGAAAGTTCAGTTTAGGGTTTAAAACCCTAATACTGACTGGCTGGAAAGAGTTCAGTTTAGGGTTTAAAACCCTAATGCTGACTGAATGGAAAAAGTTCAGTTTAGGGTTTAAAACCCTAATACTGACTGAAGGAAAGAGTTCAGTTTAGGGTTTAAAACCCTAATGCTGACTAAAGGGAAAGTTCAGTTTAGGGTTTAAAACCCTAATACTGACTGGCTGGAAAGAGTTCAGTTTAGGGTTTAAAACCCTAATGCTGACTGAATGGAAAAAGTTCAGTTTAGGGTTTAAAACCCTAATACTGACTGAAGGAAAGAGTTCAGTTTAGGGTTTAAAACCCTAATGCTGACTAAAGGGAAAGTTCAGTTTAGGGTTTAAAACCCTAATACTGACTGGCTGGAAAGAGTTCAGTTTAGGGTTTAAAACCCTAATGCTGACTGAATGGAAAAAGTTCAGTTTAGGGTTTAAAACCCTAATACTGACTGAAGGAAAGAGTTCAGTTTAGGGTTTAAAACCCTAATGCTGACTAAAGGGAAAGTTCAGTTTAGGGTTTAAAACCCTAATACTGACTGGCTGGAAAGAGTTCAGTTTAGGGTTTAAAACCCTAATGCTGACTGAATGGAAAAAGTTCAGTTTAGGGTTTAAAACCCTAATACTGACTGAAAGGAAATAGTTCAGTTTAGGGTTTAAAACCCTAATGCTGACTAAAGGGAAAGTTCAGTTTAGGGTTTAAAACCCTAATACTGACTGGCTGGAAAGAGTTCAGTTTAGGGTTTAAAACCCTAATACTGACTGGCTGGAAAGAGTTCAGTTTAGGGTTTAAAACCCTAATGCTGACTGAATGGAAAAAGTTCAGTTTAGGGTTTAAAACCCTAATGCTGACTGAAGGAAAGAGTTCAGTTTAGGGTTTAAAACCCTAATGCTGACTGAATGGAAAAAGTTCAGTTTAGGGTTTAAAACCCTAATGCTGACTAAAGGAAAGAGTTCAGTTTAGGGTTTAAAACCCTAATGCTGACTGAATGGAAAAAGTTCAGTTTAGGGTTTAAAACCCTAATGCTGACTAAAGGAAAGAGTTCAGTTTAGGGTTTAAAACCCTAATGCTGACTGAATGGAAAAAGTTCAGTTTAGGGTTTAAAACCCTAATGCTGACTAAAGGAAAGAGTTCAGTTTAGGGTTTAAAACCCTAATGCTGACTAAAGGGAAAGTTCAGTTTAGGGTTTAAAACCCTAATACTGACTGGCTGGAAAGAGTTCAGTTTAGGGTTTAAAACCCTAATGCTGACTGAATGGAAAAAATTCAGTTTAAACCCTAATACTGACTGAAGGAAAGAGTTCAGTTTAGGGTTTAAAACCCTAATGCTGACTAAAGGGAAAGTTTAGTTTAGGGTTTAAAACCCTAATACTGACTGGCTGGAAAGAGTTCAGTTTAGGGTTTAAAACCCTAATGCTGACTGAATGGAAAAAGTTCAGTTTAGGGTTTAAAACCCTAAAACTGACTGAAGGAAAGAGTTCAGTTTAGGGTTTAAAACCCTAATGCTGACTAAAGGGAAAGTTCAGTTTAGGGTTTAAAACCCTAATACTGACTGGCTGGAAAGAGTTCAGTTTAGGGTTTAAAACTTTAATGCTGACTGAATGGAAAAAGTTCAGTTTAAACCCTAATACTGACTGAAGGAAAGAGTTCAGTTTAGGGTTTAAAACCCTAATGCTGACTAAAGGGAAAGTTCAGTTTAGGGTTTAAAACCCTAATACTGACTGGCTGGAAAGAGTTCAGTTTAGGGTTTAAAACCATAATGCTGACTGAATGGAAAAAGTTCAGTTTAGGGTTTAAAACCTTAATACTGACTGAAGGAAAGAGTTTAGTTTAGGGTTTAAAACCCTAATGCTGACTAAAGGGAAAGTTCAGCTTAGGGTTTAAAACCCTAATACTGACTGGCTGGAAAGAGTTCAGTTTAGGGTTTAAAACCCTAATGCTGACTAAAGGGAAAGTTCAGTTTAGGGTTTAAAACCCTAATACTGACTGGCTGGAAAGAGTTCAGTTTAGGGTTTAAAACCCTAATGCTGACTGAATGGAAAAAGTTCAGTTTAGGGTTTAAAACCCTAATACTGACTGAAGGAAAGAGTTCAGTTTAGGGTTTAAAACCCTAATGCTGACTAAAGGGAAAGTTCAGTTTAGGGTTTAAAACCCTAATACTGACTGGCTGGAAAGAGTTCAGTTTAGGGTTTAAAACCCTAATGCTGACTGAATGGAAAAAGTTCAGTTTAGGGTTTAAAACCCTAATACTGACTGAAAGGAAATAGTTCAGTTTAGGGTTTAAAACCCTAATGCTGACTAAAGGGAAAGTTCAGTTTAGGGTTTAAAACCCTAATACTGACTGGCTGGAAAGAGTTCAGTTTAGGGTTTAAAACCCTAATACTGACTGGCTGGAAAGAGTTCAGTTTAGGGTTTAAAACCCTAATGCTGACTGAATGGAAAAAGTTCAGTTTAGGGTTTAAAACCCTAATGCTGACTACAGAAAAAGTTCAGTTTAGGGTTTAAAACCCTAATGCTGACTGAATGGAAAAGAGTTCAGTTTAGGGTTTAAAACCCTAATGCTGACTAAATGGAAAAGTTCAGTTTAGGGTTTAAAACCCTAATGCTGACTGAATGGAAAAGTTCAGTTTAGGGTTTAAAACCCTAATGCTGACTCTGACTACAGGAAAAAGTTCAGTTTAGGGTTTAAAACCCTAATGCTGACTACAGGAAAAGTTCAGTTTAGGGTTTAAAACCCTAATGCTGACAGAATGGAAAAGAGTTCAGTTTAGGGTTTAAAACCCTAATGCTGACTAAATAGAAAAGTTCAGTTTAGGGTTTAAAACCCTAATGCTGACTAAAGGGAAAGTTCAGTTTAGGGTTTAAAACCCTAATGCTGACTAAAGGAAAGAGTTCAGTTCAGGGTTTAAAACCCTAATGCTGACTGAAGGAAAAGATCAGTTTAGGGTTTAAAACCCTAATGCTGACTGGCTGGGGACAAAGTTCGAGGATAATAACTGACCTCTTTTTTTTGAATTTTCTTATTTTAGTAGAAGATAAAAGGGAATCTCGTGGAAACTTACCTTTCGAGTGGATTCCTTATTGCCAAACTGTTTCTTGTACTCATGTACCTTCTTCGTTGGGTGACACCTGCTTCTTGCACGGTTGTCTTGGATTATACCTGTTTCAACTTCTCAAACAAAGAACAATTGTTAGTTCGGAAATGGCGGTTGGTTCGGTGACCTTGATTGTTCCGATTGCTTTGTTACGTCCTTATTTCTGTTGAGAAATCCTGCCATTGATTGGATTCAAATGGCGAAACCCCTTTGAACTGCTCAGGCTTGTATTTCCAAATTCCGTGATGATTTGCCTTGTAATGCTCCCCTTTTTGTGTCCCGTTTTGCTTGGGGATTCTCAATGGGGATTTTATTGGGGATACTCTGTGGGAATTTGTACAAAGGGAAGCTCTGTGGGGGAATATTTACAAAGTGGATTCTTTGTGTGGATTTTTGTACAACGGGAACATGCTGGGGATTTGTTTCAAAGCGAACTTTCCAGGATTTGTTGGGGTAAACTCGCTGGGGAATTTTTACAAAGGGACTCGCTGGGGATTTGTTGGGGAAATCCTCTTTTTTTAATTATTATTATTAACAAAGGGAAGACCTTGTGGGGATCTGTACAAGAGAGAAAATCTGTGTGGATTTCATTGGGGCAGACTCTTTGGGGAATATTTACGCAGTGGATTCTTTGTGCGGATTTGTACAAAGGGAAACCCTGTGGGGATTTGTACGAGGCGGACTTGCTGGGGAAATTTCTCTCTTTCCTTTTTACTTCGAACGCAGTCAAACATCATGATTCATCAGGTTTGGACAAACGTACCAACGAAACGAGGTGTTTTCCTTCATGAAACGGAATTCCGTGAAACCAAACCTCCCACCTGTCCTTTCCGGTATATCTGGAACTTGGGGTTAAACATGAAAGGGATTCGAAGAAAAACAAAGAAAGGAGAAAGCAAATTTCAGAAAAGGAGTGTCCCTTTCGGGACAAGAAAGACTTATCTGAGGAAGACAATGCTGACTTTAAATAGACATGACATGCTCTTTGGACTGGACGCCTGACCTTCAATGAACTTGCGTTTCCCCGAACCAAAACGGATCTGTGATCCCAAACCGGTGGAACTTTGCCGAGACCTCCTTGGGTGGAGTCATTCTTTCGGCCAACAGCGCCCTTTGCGGGTTTTCGCCGGCTGACCTCTCTCATTTCTCTTCCTGTCATCGCTTGATAGCACTCTTTGCGAGTTTTTACTAAACAAGCTCTCTCATTTTGGTTTCTCTACTCCTGTCGCCTCGCGGTGCCCGAAGGTTTTCACCGACGAGACTCTCTCATTTTATCTCTCTCAATTTAGAGTGTGCCGGCCTCCATTCGTGACGCTTCTTGGCTTCCCGCTATCTTTGGTAATTGATCTGAAGGCTTGTGCTTGGTAAAGAGAGGTAGATGATACTAACTTCTAAACCGCTTGACGTGCCCCGGTTTCAATTTCAGGGTAAATGGGATTTTATTGGTGGTGTGACTGAACCTCAGGGAGAGGCTGCCTACGTATCCTTTCGGAATCAAGTCAAACGTAGTTCAGGCCTCGATCAATGTTTTATTTTGTTTGTTTTTGTTTTTTTTTTTTGTAACCGGCTCAAAGGCCTGTAGAGAGAGTTGATAGTGGGAACAAAACCTTCAGCATTTCAAATGTGTCAGGACCGCTGGGACGTCACTCAGACATAGTATCTTTTGACCGCGTCTGCATTTACTGCTGTTTCGGGATCATTTCCTTCAATGTCACCTAGGTACAATGCTCCTCTCGGCAATATTTTCCTGATGATGTATGGGACTTTCCAATTTGGAGCAAATTTCCCTTTTGCTTCCTGGTGATGTGGTAGAATACGCCTCAGTACCAGCTGACCTACTTCGAAATTCCTGGGTCGGACTTTCTTGTTGTAAGCGCGGGCCATTCTTTGTTGGTACAACTGTCCGTGACAAACCGCGGCCATTCGTTTTTCATCAATCAAAGTCAACTGCTCCAATCGAGTCTTAACCCATTCGCTGTCCTCGATTTCTGCTTCAACAATGGTTCGAAGCGAAGGGATTTCTACTTCTGCTGGTATCACAGCCTCGGTCCCATAAACCAAAAGATAAGGAGTTGCTCCTACTGACGTGCGTACCGTAGTGCGATATCCCAACAATGCAAATGGTAACTGCTCATGCCACTGTCGGGAACTTTGGATCGTTTTCCTCAAAATCTTCTTGATGTTTTTGTTCGCCGCTTCTACAGCGCCATTGGCCTTTGGCCGATAAGGAGTAGAATTCCTATGCATTATTTTGAATTGCTCGCATACATCTCCCATCAAGTGACTTTTCAAGTTTGCTGCGTTATCTGTAATGATAGTCGCAGGAATACCGAAATGACAGATAAGATTTGAGTGTACAAAATCCACTACAGCTTTTTTAGTGACCGACTTGAGAGTGACAGCCTCTACCCATTTTGTGAATTAGTCGATGGCAACCAGTATAAACCTGTGTCCATTCGAAGCCTTTGGTTCGATTGGTCCAATGACGTCCATGCCCCAGGCGACAAATGGCCAAGGTGCAGACATGGGATGCAGCTCCGTGGGAGGTGCATGAATCAAATCACCGTGCACCTGACACTGATGACACTTCCGAACGAAGCTAAAGCAATCCTTTTCCATGGTCATCCAGTAATAACCTGCTCGAAGGATTTTCTTCGCTAAGACATACCCGTTCATGTGAGGTCCGCACACACCTGCGTGTACTTCGTGCATGATCTTTCTCGCCTCCTCGGCATCGACACATCTTAGTAGGTTGAGGTCCGGGGTCCTCTTATATAACAATTCACCGCTCAGAAAGAAACCACTTGCATGTCGCCTAATGGTCCTCTTTTGATCTCCAGTAGCGTGCTCGGGGTATTCTTGTGTCTTCAGGAACCTCTTGATGTCATGGTACCAAGGCTGCGTATTTGATCCCGCCTCGATTACATTGCAGTAACCGTGTCTTTCCTTGATTTGGATTTCCAAAGGATCGACGTGGGCGTTGCCCGGGTAGGGTAGCATTGAAGCCAGAGTAGCAAGTGCATCCGCCAGTTCAATGTGACACCTCGGGATATACCTGAACTCTATTGATTTAAAACGCTTGCCGAGGTCCTCCACGTGCTGTCGGTAAGGGATAAGTTTGACATCCCGAGTTTCCCATTCACCTTGGGCTTGCCGGATAATCAGGTCAGAATCTCCCATAATCAGTAAGTCTTCGACATCCTGATCGATCACCATATGCATGCCCATAATGCTGGCTTCATACTCAGCCGTATTGTTTGTGCAAAAGAAACGCAGTCTAGCTATGGCGGGATAATGCTGACCAGAAGGCGAAATCAAAATTGCCCCGATCCCTACACCTTTGGCATTCACGGCTCCATCAAAGAACATCTTCCAAACTTGAGCGTCCCCCGAGGCCACTTCTACGGTGTTTACTTCTTCATCTGGAAAATAGGTACTCAATGGCTGGTATTCCTCATCGACCGGATTCTCGGCCAAGTGATCTGCTAGCGCCTGGGCTTTCATTGCCGTGCGAGTAACATAGACTATGTCGAATTCAGTAAGCAAGAATTGCCACTTAGCTAGTCTTCCAGTAGGCATTGGTTTCTGAAATATATACTTCAAAGGATCCAACCTGCTTATGAGGAAGGTAGTGTGTACTTGAAGATAATGTCTCAGTTTTTTAGCAACCCATGTCAAAGCGCAACACGTTCTTTCCAACAGAGTATACTTGGCCTCGTAGCCGGTGAATTTCTTGGTCAAGTAGTAGATCGCTTGTAGATCGCTTCTTTCTTTCTTTCCAAGACTGTCAGATACAAGAACAGCGGTCTCCCTGGCTCTGGAGGGACCAAAACTGGGGGATTCGAAAGATATTCTTTGACTTTATCAAAGGCTTCTTGACACTCAGCCGTCCATTTGATCGCTGCATCTTTCCTTAACAACTTGAATATGGGCTCACACGTGCTTGTCAGCTGGGCAATAAATCGACTGATATAGTTTAATCTGCCCAACAGACTCATCACGTCTTTCTTCGTTCTTGGGGGAGGTAGATCCCTGATAGATTTTATCTTTGTTGGATCTAATTCGATACCTCTCCTGCTCACTAGAAAGCCCAAAAGCTTGCCCGATGGAACTCCGAAAGCACATTTGGCTGGGTTCAGCTTTAAGTCATACTTCCTCAGTCTCTCGAAGAACTTCCTCAAGTCTTGGATGTGATTATCCTGCGTCCTGGACTTGACTATCACGTCGTCCACGTACACCTATATTTCATGATGCATCATGTCATGAAAAATGGCAGTCATGGCCCTCATGTAAGTATCCCCAGCATTCTTCAGACCAAATGGCATGACCCGATAACAGTAGGTGCCCCAAGGCGTGGTGAAGGCAGTTTTCTCAACGTCTTCTTCATCCATCAATACCTGATGATATCCAGCGTAACAATCTATGAAAGACTGTATCTCGTGTTTGGCGCAATTATCAACGAGGATGTGGATGTTGGGCAGTGGGAAATTATCTTTGGGACTTGCTCTATTCAAATCTCGGTAATCTACACATACCCGAGTTTTCCCGTCCTTTTTCGGTACTGGAACCACATTTGCCAACCATGTTGTATACTGGACTACCCGAATCACTCCCGTTTTCAGTTGTTTGGTGATCTCCTCTTTAATCTTGTCACTGACCTCAGTTTTGAACTTTCGTTGCTTTTGTTGAACTGGAGGACAATCAGGATGAATTGGCAATTTATGAACCACTAGATCAACACCTAATCCCGGCATGTCATCGTATGACCAAGCAAACACATCTTTAAATTCAAAAAGAAGTTGAATTATCGCGTCTCGCATTTTCTTGTCCGTGTGAATGCTTATTTTGGTCTCCCGGATTTCTTCAGGAGTTCCTAAATTAACCGGTTTGGTGTCATTCAGATTTGGCTTAGGTTTATTCTCAAAATGTTCCAACTCTCGGTTTATTTCCCTAAAAGCTTCTTCTTCATCATATTCTGGTTCTGGGTTCATTAATTCACAGTTAAATAGCTCGTTGTGATCTGGGCGTGAAGTCCGCAAGCATGTCATATTTAAAGCCGCATTATTATAACTGAAAGGAAAGATAAAAGGAAAAATAACAAAAATCAGAACAAAAGAAAAAATGGGAAAGCAATGATGATTTTGTTTTCTTTGGGAAGTTGGAAGACAACAATGTTTACAACTTAGGAATTCAAAACAACAATTGAAAAGAAGAAAACGTTCAAGTTATGTCCTGGAGATAACTTGTGACACAGGAAAGGTGGCAGGACAGGTCTACCCGGACTTCCGTCTAGTCGGGAATGGTGTGGCCTCCCAGTTTCGAAGTTTGGCGTTCGGCCCCACGTACAGCATCTCAGCAGTGCTTGTGCCTTCACCTGGTTGAACCATGTGAGTCTCGTAGAGCATTTCTCTTATTGCCCCACATATCTCCTCGATTTCCTCAGCCGTGAAGATCTCATCGTCTTCTTCTTCGGTGTACCTTGGCCTAATGAAAGTTTCATATAAATCCGGCAATGGTCGAGGTAATTTCCAACCCTCATTTTTCCTTTTCTTTGCCCACTCTTCATCTCCTGGAGTGGGTTTGAAACCTAGTCCAAAAGGTTTCTTGGTGGTCGGCAAGGTGATGGGTTCTGTTATTCCCTGCAGGGTTCGTCCAAGCCCTTTCCCTGGCCTAAATCCGTGCCGGATCATCTCTTTGGCCACCATAACCGAGGCGTTAGACAAGAAAGGCTGGGGGCAAGGTATTCCCTCTTCATGCTGCTCTGCTAGTACAATCTCGAAAGCTTGATAGACCGTATATTCACTCCCTTCTCTTGGCTCAAGATATGGGATGGATGGGTCCCGATAAATAGCATGCTCTTCTTCTCCATGGACCACGATCTATCAGTTTTCGTACTCAAACTTCACCATCTGGTGAAGAGTGGAAGACACAGCTCCTGCCGCATGGATCCAAGGTCTGCCGAGGAGAAAATTGTAGGATGTATCCATGTCGAGCACCTCCTCTTTGCGCGCCCCGCCCCGAAGGGTTAAAATGCGCGAGGGAGTTTTTCCAATTTAAGTGACAATATTCGAAATGGGATCATTTATTTAATTCAGAGTCGCCACTTGGGAAAGGTTTGGCTTTTGGTGTCCCAAGTCACCGGTTTATCTTGAATCCCAAATCGAGGAAATTTTCGACTTTTCCAAATGAAGTCTGCGAACCAGAAATTCTAAGTAAGGAATTCTGTTGACCCGAGGGAAGGTGTTAGGCACCCTCGAATCCCGTGGTTCTAGCACGGTCGCTTAAATTGTTATAATGGCTAAATATCTGATTTAAATACATGTTATGACTTACGTGTTTTATTGAGTTTAAACCGCTTTTATTATTATTATTTATTTTTAGAGAATTGCAACGTCGTGAAAATGCATCTCGAACCACGTCACAATCAATGCACCCGTAGTTATTAACACATTTTGACTTCTTTGAGATTTGGATTTGGGTCACATCAATGTGCACCCAAATTTAAGGATGTAATTTTAATTGGGTCGCGCCTAAAGAGTCTAACGCGTTATTATCTTTGGGGAAGACAGTGAAATTTACTGAACGGTCCATCCCAAGTTCTAAGCATTTATTATGATTAATTATTGAGGGCCCCGCAATTTGCACTTTATTCGGCGAGTCTCATCTCATTATTTTAGAAGGGATATCCTAAAGTGACTATATTTCTATTATGTTCGTCTCTAAAAATAAAAGAAAGAAAAATGTATGCTGGTCAAATGGCATGCCTAGCTAATCCTGACTTCTTATTAATTATCTGATTACAAGGTGAAGAACGCGGTATCTCATGGAACATGCTTTTAGTTTTGATAAAAGGAAATACATACGAGATTGATGAAATACTACGCTTACTCCGAACACTTCTTAAGCTAAATCTAAATTAACAGGATTAATAGAATTCCTTATTAAAGGATGCTACCTAAAAAAACTCATCTTAAACATGCCTAATGAAATTGCAACTCGAGGGTCTAAAAAGTTGTACTGTATTTTGGTGAGATTAAAAGGAACCGTCCACCCTATATATTCAAAACATGCTGAAAAACGAGTTTGATTTGACAAATCATACTAATGGTTGCATATTCCATGAATTATGGTTACATCCTATATACTATACCATTAAACGAATCGCATATTTAGATCAACATAAACTTCAATCAAATACAAACTTACTAATGTACTTCTCTATTGAATTACAAACTGAAATTTGCACAACTCAACAACATTTATGAAAAGGCTATAAGTAAAACAGCGGATGATTATAATTCCTCCAGATCTTTCAATTCATGCATTATGTGAGGCTCGAAATGTGTACCTGGAATGCTGAGAATGCAAAGGAGAAGAGGAGGAAGATAGGAAAAACCAGCAGCAGCAGGAACAGAATAGCAGCAGCAAGAACAAAATAGCAGCAGCAAAGCAATGCAACACAGCAGAACAGGCTCGAGTGCAAGAATGCAACTATAGCCGATGGAAAAATAGCCAAATGACAGAAGCAAGCAGTGCAGTAGAAACAAAACTCCAGAACAAACCAAGTCCAGGAGAAACAAACAATGCAAACCAACCAATATACTTAGTTGAGACTTGGAAGAAATCATAATTGATTGAACAGGTTGAAATCAAGTGAAATCCAAACAAACAGAAAGAAGAAACAGTTTCTGATTGTTATCTATATGTTTTCCCTCCTTTGTGTATGCCTTACTTCTCTTATCTCTCTATGTATCTTTTCTGAAAAATCCAGAGAATCCCAGTCTAACCCCTCCAGTCCAAAATCTGTCTCTCTTTTTATAGCCTAACATCATCTATTCACAGCCTGTTAAAACACATCAGAACCCCCTATCTTTCTTGCTATTTTTCCACTCAAAATTTTAAAATATGAAACCCCTCCCATGAGATTCCTGACAGCCCTTTTAATTAGCTTATTAAACTAAAAGCAAACAATGGGCAGCAAGAATATAATCTGACAGCATATGCTGTCAAACTATTTTAATCTTAACAAAGGCCTTTATGCACATGTTGTGCACAAGTGCACATGCCCCCAATTCAGACTGCAGTTACAGACCAAGACCCTTAAATTTCTGATTCAAGTACAACAACTATAAGTAGTTAAACTCAATTCCTAATTTGATTTAAGTAGGATTTCAACAGAAAAACCAATCAAATTATTATCATTCAAAGCTTTGAACTTATTGACGATGTGTATCGACTCGACTATACTAATTACAACATATACAACCGAAAGCCATGATCAGAACTCTAACAGTATCAACATACAATTCAAATTGTACTGACTAAGCAAAAGTTGTACTGGTGAATCAATTAATCAGTCAATTTCAAAGTTGAATTGATTGCACAGCTCATACACATATACACATTATCAGTGAATAGAAGACATACTCGATCAAACACAGAGGTGGACAACAACAGTTGATAAAATTTAAAAGACACAAATTAAACAAAACATTTGGCCATACGAACAGACCTTTAACAACACTTGTACTGAATCGAGGAAAGAAAAACACACCTACCTTAAAGTCCTTGAAAAATCAGAAAACCAGCTCGTGTTTGAAATGAACTTTCTTGGGGTTGAACGGACTTTAATCGAAGTGTTCTCAACTGAGAACACTTCGATTAAGGTCCATTAGACCCTAATCACTTGGCTTAAACGGACACAAACCAGGCATGAGAACTTCTAGGGTTCCTAAGGGTAGATTTGGGTTTTGGGTTTCCTTGGTTAGATTCGGACCAAACCAAGCATGGTTTGGTCACGAGGGAGGTCCGGGGACTGTCTGGTATGAATCTAGGGTAGATCGGTGTAAGTCGAGGTCCGACTCGAATCTTCAAATGAAGATTCGAGAAGGTGGGAGGGGATTCGAGCTAAGTGGTTGATGGATTCATGTCCAGGGTGTCAAGGTGGTCCTGGGGTGTTAAGGTGGGGGTCACCGGCGTTCATTCCGCCGGGGTTAATGGTGAGGGGAAAGGGGGCGGCTAGGGTTCAAAGGGGTTGGTCTGTGAAGGGGATGACCTAAGGTAGGGGGGGTTTGGTTTAGGCGCGGGGTGAAGAGGGAAGGGTTTATATACGGAGTAGATGGTTGGGTCTTGGCCGTTAGATCACTCGAGATCAATGGCCTGGATCTAAAGATTAATCCAAACGGTGCCGTTTGGTTTAGTACTAGGGTCGGGTTGGTCCGGGTGGAATGGGTCGGTTTTGTTCGTGGGTACGGGGGATGTAATCTCGGCCGTTGATCATTCTGAGATCAACGGCCCAGATCAAGCATGACCCAAACGACGTCGTTTGAGATACTCCTGGGGCTGAACTGATCTGGACCGGATTATTTGGGTTTGGGCTCGTTGTTTTGCTTTGGGCCTGGACCAATCCGAAAAATCCTTCTTCTTTTATTTTTCCTAATTTTAAAAACACGAAACCTAATTAAATAAAATTAAACACCAATAATTAACACTTAATGTAATTATTACACACATATTAAAATATTTAAAGTAGGTAAAATCAACCAAGGCAACAATCAGGACAAAAATGCATATTTTATGATTTTCCATTTAATAACCGGATTACGGTTCAAACTGCACATGACACACACATTTTTTGCATTTTGTTTTAATAATAATAAAAAAAATAATGGGCAAAAATCATAGATAATTAACAAAATGCCACGTAAAAATCCAAAAATTGTACAGCAAGACCAATTGCTATTATTTTCGTTTCTTTTGGAGTGATTGTCGCGAAAACAAAAATCACGTGCTCACACCATGCAACCTGACTATCTCCTTGATATACAACTGAGCATACTTTTCCACTGTGTTGGTATATTTAACTGGCAAGAAGTATGCTGATTTTGTGAGTCGATCCACGATCACCCAAATTGAGTCGAACTTGCGCGGAGTGCACGGCAACCCCACATATTCCTAATTTGGCACTACGAACTTTCGGGTTTTTGAGTAGAAGTTTCATGGGGCCTTATAGAATAATACAAAATAAGTCTGAAAGACACAATACTAAGATACGAGGGAGGAAAACAGGGTTGCAAACGTCGGGCAACTACCTTGCGATCTCCAGATAAACTCTAAGAGTGCTGAAAGCTCTCACTCTAATGCTCGGGCACCTCGATCTGCACATAAGGTGCAGGGAGCAATGTGAGTACGCCAACCCAGTAAGTAAATAAAGTCTGAGTGCAGTGACGAGCATTAAAAATCACATAAGAAGTCTCAACAGAAATATCAAGACAAATTCTGCAAATAGCCAGTTATCTCATAAAACTCCAGTTTCAATTCAAAATCCTTTGAAAACATTTATTCAACATTTTCCAAAAGAGGCTCAGTATAAAAGAAGAGTGAAAACATTAAAATGTCATAGACAAGCCCCTCGGGCAAGGTATCACTCATATAGCCTTCCGGGCAAGCCTCTCAGTCACTCGTGACTCAGCTCTCATCACACAGTACTCACACTCTGCACTCTGGCTCAATAAATATCTCATAGTCATAATAATGATAATAATCGCTACAGCGTGCAGCCCGATCCATAGTTTATAGTCGACTAGGCTCACTGGGGATGTGTAGACTCCGAAGGGGATCCTACAGTCCAAGCATCATATCGTTGTGGCGCGCAGCCCAATCCAATATATATATCGTTGCGGCATGTATCCTAATCCATAATGTATATATAATCCTTACCATTAGGTCCTCAACCTCTCTCAGTCATTAACCTCACGACCACTCAGGCATATCAGTCAAAAATCAGGGAAACGCAGCCCAAACAGTTTTCGTGTATTAAGAACTAGAGTGATGAAACCGAATTTAAACAATGAACAGGTAAAACATGACTGAGGATATGATTCCAAAACAAATAGAGTGAGGAAAGTAGTAGAAATACCCCTAAGGGTCTAAACATGTCGGCACAAAGGCCCCAAACATGGCATACAGCCCAAGTTAACAAACCAAATTCTAAAACACTTGGATATCATATACAGTATATCAAAATATGCAACTATACAGTCGCTACAAGACGGACCAAGTCACAATCCCTACGGGTGCATGCCCGCACGCTCGTCACCTAGCATGTGCGTCACCTCATTTATCAAAACAGTACGAAATTTCGGGGTTTCATACCCTTAGGTTTAGATTTACAATGGTTGCTTACCTCAAACCGGGTGAAATACTACTCTACGACGCCCTTGCCTCTCAACTCCGACCCAACTCGTGTCGAATCTATTCAAAATAGAATCATAATATCAATATATGCCAAGGGAATGAAACCCATGCGAAAATAATTAAATTACATCAAGAATCCTGAAATTGGCCAAACCCGACCCCCGGGCCTACATCTCGGATTCCGATAAAAATCACAAAACTTGAATCCTTACACTCCCACGAGTTCATACATATCAAATACATCAAAATCCGACCACAACAACCCTTTAAATCCCTAAATCAAAGTCTCCAATTTCAAGCCCTAACTCCCTAATGGTTGGCTTTAAATCCCATAAATTTCATGTCTAATTAGGTAGAAATCACCATAGAATCGAGTATTGAGTTCAAAAATCTTACCTCCAGGTGTTTCCCTTCGATTCCCTCTTCAATCCTTCCCAAAAGCTCCAATATCGCTCAACAATGGTGGAAATAGACCAAAAATTGTGAAAGCCACTATTTAAACATTCTGCCCGGGTCAAAAATTCCTTCTTCGCGAACGCAGTCAAAGCCTCGCATTCGCGAAGCACAAAAATTCCATTGTCCAAAAATCCTCTTTCGTGAATGCGACATTACCTACGTGAATGCGAAGCTTCTGCCTTTCAAGCCTTCGCAAACGCGACATCACCTACGCGAACGCGAAGCACAAATTCATGGGGACCCTGCTGCTCCAACTACTCTACGCAAACGTGGGACCTACATTGCATTCTCGATGCACGCTTAAACTCAACCTTCATGAACGAGGGACCAACATCACGAACGTGAAGGGAAACTGGCCAGCCTCACTCAACATCTCTTCGCGAACGCGAAGAGCAAAACTCTGCAACAGAACTGAAGAAAATTTGCAACTTCTAAAACAAAGATTTGATCTGTTAACCACCCAAAACTCACTTGAGGCCCTCGGGACCTCAAACAAACAAGACAACACGTCCCATAACATCATTCAAACTTGTTCCAACCTTCGGAATGCTCAAAACAACATCAAAACATCAAGTCATCATCGGATTCAAGCCTAAGAATTCCAAACACTTCCGAATTCAATCAAAAAGTCAATCAAACCTCGTCCGAATGACCTAAAATTTTGCACACACATAAAAAATAACACAACAGACCTACTCCAACTTCCGGAATTCCATTCCGACCCCTATATAAAAATTTCCACTATCAACTAGAAACGTCAAAATTCTAATTTTGCCAATTCAAGCCTAAATCTACCCCGGACCTCCAAAACCCATTCCGATCACGCTCCTAATTCCCAAATCACTTCCTGAAGCTATCCGAATCATAAAAATAAAATTTTGGGATCGTTTACTCACAAGTCAACATCCGGTTGACTTTTTCAACTAAAAGGCCAACTTAAGAGACTAAGTGTCTCATTTCTCTACAAAATCACTCCGAACCCAAACTAACTAACACGATACCACATAATACAGCTGAACAAAACATAAAGAAGCAGAAATAGGGGAAACAGAGCGGTAACTCATAAAATGACCGGCCGGATCATTACAATAAGGTACCCACACGAAGGATTAAGCTTGGGAGAAGTCTGAGTACCCCATGAGTTGATAGTGCTTCGGCCTTTGGCCTACCAGGGAGTTTTTTTACCCTCTTATTAGTTATGATATGCATTAGGGACATGCAAAATTGTAAGTGTGGGGTATGGAGATTGTCTGGGTAACTTTCTATGCTACTCTACGTGTGTTAGTTTAATTGAATAATATTTTTTTCTAAAAAGATTGGACTTTTCCCGATGATGGATCTATTAGACAATTTTCTTGAGGTATTAATTCTAAAGGAAAAAGGGACAAAAAGATTTCTTTGTAGGTAGTGTAGTAACTCCCCCTTTGGTTTTTCTTTGTGCCGCAGTTCTTTTCCAAGTGTTTTGATTGAACCCGGTGTAGGTAGATTTATTTTTATTTATTTTAGAGTAGGAGTCGTTGTGCTATGTTTTGAATTTAAGCAATATCTCTTGACTTTGTTATGCCTTGAGAATAGTAAGTACTTTGGTTGTGACGCTTAACTGCTTTGACTGGAGTGTCTTGATGAAACCAATCCCGAGTGAGTTATGTACCATGTGTGTATAAGGTTTGTGTGTTATTCTGTGCATTGCACTTGATATCTAGAACTTTCCCCGCGTGTTTGCAAAGCAAAATAGTAGTTTTGTTCAGTCTTGGAAGTGATATAGGCGTTTCTTTGTTGAGCCAGATATATATAGTTTACCCGCCTAATTGTTATGTAATATAGTTAACTTCTTTGAGATAATCCTGTTTCTTTGGCAACTACATTACAAGCCTTACCCTTTTGTTTGAATTAACCATCTATTTGAACCTTTTAACCTCTCATGAGCACTTTAATTGTTATGAACTTTGTAAAAGTTAAAGTGTGGGATAGTTGGTGTGGCTTTTGAGTGAAACTAATGAAATAAGAAGAAAGGTGCACTGTTTTGAAAAATTAAGAGCTACTTGAATTGAAAAAGAAACAAAATAGTTGTATTACTGTGAAAAAAATATATTTCTTGATAAATGGTGACTCTTGATGTAATTGTGCTTAAAGAAGTATGGAGTTAATATATATTAATGTGAAAGTGGAGTTTTGGTTTGACATAAATACAGGCTTGAGTGTTAATGTATATGTATTAAAGTGTTTATGGAGGTGTAATCACTCATATAAAAAATGTATCATACCCGAACCATAGCCTACATTACAACCTATTAAAGTCCTACTTGATCCTAGACTGAATGAGCTCGATTAGTAGAGTAGTACACTACAAGCAAGCCTATGGTACATCTTTTGTGGCATATGAATGTTATTTCTGAGAGGGAGTGAATTCTTTCTATCTTGAGTTCCTAATTGTTCTTAAATTTTATTGTGTGTGTGTGGAACTACTCTCTTTTGTATTGTGAGGGCACTTGATTCATGAAGTAAAGGTAATGTCATTGACCTCCATGTTAGAGTAAGTGAGTGAGTTTTGAATATTGCATGGTACTTGCGAGTCAAATCTTGAGGTGAAGATGTTACACTCTTGTACTTATTCTATTTTAAAGATTCTTGGTGTGATGAGTTAGGAGAATTGTTTAAAAAGGTCATGTCTATATAAGGTGTAGTTTGATTACTCGAGGACGAGCAACGTTTAAGTGAGGGGTAGTGATGTTTGGCAATAATTATATATTTTTAGTGCATTACTTACCTTACATTTAGGTGCTTTATGTTAAACTATACTATATTTGTGCTTAATTGAGTTTATTTTATGTGTAGGTAGGTTAAGACGAAATCAGGAGCAAAGTTGAGATTATATATATTTTATTTACTACATGAATAAAGTTGGGATTATTTAATTTGGGGACAAAAGAAATCAAAAGAAGACAAAAGAAAAGGAAAGACGAAAGAAGAATTGATAAAAGTGTATTGGGAAAATTTGAGTTTATATATATTGAAGTGATTGAAAGATGACGTTTCATGACACGAAGGTTGGTCAAAGAATGATGATTAGCAAAGAGGCACGAGTCGCAACAGATACGAGCAGAGGCACGAGCAGATATTCAAAAGACTCGACGCTCGTACCTATTTAAATCCAAAAATTAAGGAGAATGAATCTGACAGTGCAAGAGAGTACAGATACAGTATTTAATAAACATTAAATACTAGAAACGTTAGAGAATCTGTATTGAATTACAATGATTAGCATTGTAACGTAGCATTAAATGCCTTTAATTATTATTATGACAAAGGCAAAACGTATACCTTAGAAATAGCTATAAAAAGGAGAAGACTGATCATTTGTAAACACACAAAAAATCACTGAAAAATACTGAATTACTTTGTTTGCTTCTGTTCATCTTATTATTATCGAAGCCAATTTCTTTTATTCATTTTATATATTGATTATGAGTAACCCGAGTTCTTCTAAAATAAAGCTTTGACCGAAATTCCATTTTTTGGTTAAACAAATTGGTTCCATTATCGAGAATCTAATAATCTATTCTTTCTTAGCCTAACATTTTTTGTTGTATCAACCATTTCAAACATTAATGACAACACCCAAGGAAACCATGGTAACCATCAACTCCAGGGGAATCCACGATCGCACCCCGATCCCTTCTCTACAAACCTCCCCCCGACGGTCTCGAGAAGGCACTCATGATGGATCTCCTTCAAATGAAAATGCTCAATTTGAAAATGATGAAGCTATCAATGAAGATTTGCAAAACCTAATCGCTCAACAAGTCAATAAAGCTCTTGAGGCCTTTGTCAGCCAGTTACCTGTTGCACCACCAATACCAACTCCAAATAACAACACTTTGGAGAACCCTTGTTCTGGGCTTTCTAATTCAGGCAGTGGTGGAATCCCTAGCGAGTCACGAGATGGAGAACTAGGTAACTTAGTCAATTCTGATTTACAAAGTTTAGTGTTAACATTGCAGAAACAGCTCAAGGAGCAAAGTGACCGCATAGAGCAAATACCTGGAGTATTGCCCGTAATCAAAGGGATAGATATGGATAAATATTCACAACAACCTTGGAAGCCAAGTGATGCTCCCCTCCCAATTCCAAAGAAATTTAAAATGCCGAATATTCCAAAATACGATGGAACAACTAATCCACGAGACCACATGACTGCATTCACAACAGGCATAAAAGGCAACGACTTGACCAAATAAGAAATTGAATCAGTATTGGTCAAAAAATTCGGTGAAACACTCACTAAGGGAGCATTAACATGATATTCTCTTTTACCCGAAAATTCCATAAATTCATTTGTTGAGCTTGCAGATTCATTTATCAAAGCACATTCGGGAGCTCAAAAAGTCGAAAAAAAAATGGAAGATATTTTCAAAATCAAGCAAGGGGACTCAGAGTTGCTTAGAGAGTTTGTGGATATGTTCTAGCGTGAAAGAATGACGTTACCGCGTGTACCAGACAATTGGGCAGCTATAGCCTTCACTAGTAATTTGAATGAAAAAAGCTCAGAAGCCATGAGGCGACTCAAGGAAAGTCTTCATGAATTCCCAGAAACAACGTGGAATGACGTTTACAACAGGTATAACACGAAGCTAAGGATAGAAGAAGATATTATCTCACGGTCTCAAAAAGAGTAAAAGGTGAGTTCGAGATGGGCGGAAACCAAAAAAAGGTTCGGTAAAAATAGATACGAACCATATATGGGTCCAACGGGAAAAAATTCATGATCAAAATAGGACAATTCAAGGTACGATCATAGATCGAGGAATAGAGAGTCGGGCTCATCATCAAGATTTGGGAATGATCCAAACACGCGAGAGTCACGGGATGATGATAGAAACTTGAAGGCAAGATTTGGCGATTATAATTTTACTATAAGCACTTCCGAGCTCGTAGCTATTTTAAGAAGCATGGGTGATAAGGTGCGGTGGCCAAAAGAAATGAGATCAAATCCAAACTGGCACAATCCTGATCACTGGTGCGAATTTCACAACGGTCATGGTCATAAAACGACAGACTGTAGGTTGCTACAAGGTGAAGTTGATCATCTATTAAAGCAAGGGTATCTCACCGAATTATTTAGTGAGAAAGGTAAGCAAGCATACATGAAGAATAGGCAGGAGCCCCCTAAACCACCTTCTCCCAAAAGAACTGTTAATGTTATAAGAGGAGGTGAAGAAATTAATGGTGTGACGTACATAGCAGCCAATAAAGTTTCAAAGGTCACAATTACCCATGGGAAACGGGTTCGACATGTCTTAGAGGAAGAAAGTATTACATTTGATGATGCAGATGTGGATGGCGTATTAACTCCACATAACGATGCACTGGTAATATCTCTACTTGTACATGATATTAATGTGAAATAGGTTTTGATTGATCCAGGTAGTTCCGTGAACATTATTCTGCTAAGAGTACTACACGAGATGCAAGATGAAGATAAATTAGTACCAAAGGCACATACTTTGTCTAGATTTGACAATTCCATCGGTGTGACGAAAGGGGAGGTAATATTTACTACATTCGCAGAAGGAGTTGTCAAAGATACAAAGTTTCAGGTGGTAGAGAAGGAGATGGCTTACAATATGATTCTTGGGAGACCATGGATCCACGAGATGGATATTGTTCCGTCTACCTTACATCAAATTATTAAATTTTCATCACCATGGGGAATATGTCAAATCCGTAGGGATCAACAGATATCCAAGAGCATCAACTCCGTCTCAGATTCAAGTACGAGAAACGAAGAAAAATAGCAGCTATAGAATCCAGTTGAGGATACCACAAGACACGTCTCAACTGAACAAGGGCGAACAGATGTGGACTCAAGGACCAATTCCATTCAGGAACCAGAGGAAAACGAAAATATCAAAACAACGATTGAAGAACTGGAGGATGTAGAGTTATTTACACAATGGCCTGAAAGGAAAGTCTACGTAGGGGCCGATCTAAGCCAAGACATGAAAGGTAAGTTGATTAAATTTTTGAAAACTAACGTGGATTGTTTTGCTTGGTCCCATTTTGATATGACAGGAATACCACCGGAGTTAATGACTCACAAATTAAATGAAGACCCATCTGTCACACCTCCTTTTTCCGCGCCCGCGAGGGCGCAAGGGAGTTTTTTCCAATTAAAGGACAATCGAAACGGGATTGGTTTAATTATTTCAGAGTTGCCACTTGGGAGATTTAGGGTGTCCCAAGTCACCAATTTTAATCCCGAATCGAGGAAAAGAATGACTCCATATTACGGTCTGCGTACTAGAAATCCGGATAAGGAATTCTGTTAACCCGGGAGAAGGTGTTAGGCATTCCCGAGTTCCGTGGTTCTAGCACGGTCGCTCAACTGTTATATTCGGCTTGATTATCTGATTTTATACAAGTGTGAACTTATGTGCAAAATTTAACTTTTAACCGCTTTTATCATTTACTGTTTTTATCAAGAATTGCAACGTTGTGAAAATGTATCTCGAACCGCGTTACAATCAATGTACCCGTGGTCGTCGACACACTTTGACTCCGTTGAGATTTGGATTTGGGTCACATCAATGTGCACCCGAGTTTAAGGAAATTAAATTATTAAAGGCGCGCCTAAAGCGACTAGCGTATTTATTTTGGGTAGGACCGTGGAATTTTACTAAACGGTCCATCCCGAAGTCTAAACAATTTTTAAAGCAAATATTTACTGAGGGCCCCGCAATTTGCATTTTATTTGGCGAGGCTCATCTCATTCTTATTTTTTTTTAAAAAAAAATGAATTTGCAACGTCGTGGACATGCATCTCGAACCACGTCACAATCAATGTACCCGTGATTAGAAACACATTTCGACTCCGTTGAGAATTGGATTTGGGTCACATAAATGCGCACCCGAGTTTAAGAAGGTAAGATTTATTAAGGCGCGTCCTAAAGAGTCTAACGTATTATTATTTTAGGAGGGTTGTGAGATTTGCTAAACAACCCGTCCTGGAACCTAAATGCTTCGATAATATACATTTAACAAGGCCCCCGCATCTTATGCGTTTTTGTTTGTCGAGGCTCATCTTGTCTTTATTTTTGAAAGGATGTCTTATAGCAACTACGTTTCTTATCGCGTTTGTCTCTACTAATTAAAAAACAGTAAATAGCCTTAGTCGATTACATGCTTGCAAGCTTATTTATAACAGGATTTAAAATGCTTTTACAGAATAATAAAACGTGATTGCACTTATAGACAACTAGTCGAAAATTATGGGCCCAAACCTAGCTCATGCGAGATGGCCAGACTTGGACCCCTGTTTTTCCGATACGGGCCTAACCGATTTGTTTCGATTTGGGCTCGGCCTTCATGGGGTTGAGGCCTAGAACTGATTTTTGTTCTGGGAAATGAGTTTATCAATTTATATGTGACAATCTGGCAGAAGGAGAAAGAACTTTAATTAAAGTGGATAGTTTTCCTATTTGGCCTACATTAGAGAATATACTACACCATCAGACTAAGTCTGAAATACAACTTATTACACTGGGCATATTTTTTCACCTAGCAGCATACATACAAGGCTAGCATTCGTTAACCTACATTGATATACTTAGTATGTAGGCTGCTTCTATTGTCCAAACAAAAATGTAACTATTTCATGACATTTAGAGTAACAGTTCATGTATATATATAAAAAAACAATCTGCAGGTCTTCTCTTTTGCATTCATGCTCAAACTTTCAGTTACATTTGTGGTATTAATTGTGTACCTGGTATGGAGGACAAAGAAGGAAGGAATGATCAGCTAGGCAGTATGCAGTAAACACAGCAACAACAGATACACAGCAACAACCAAATAGCCACGAAGATGAAGCTCACACGTTGGTCGAACAGCAGACAAATATTCCCAGGAAGCAAGATAGGAAACAAGACCAATCGAGAAAAGAACCAGAATATTTTGTGCTATAGCCAACAGAAATTCAATAACCACCAAAGCTCAGTACACAACCAGCACAGTTTCAAACAATCAGGAAGACTACAACTCAATGTACAGCACACAAAACTCAATGTAGTAGCAATCACAGCTGAAGATACACAGGCTTCTCTTAATGGAACAGTAATCAACCTAGTTAGGATGACCAGCTTGATTTCTTATGCAGTTTTGGACAATGTTCAGTTACAGTATTTTCTGGAAATTTCTTTCTGTTTTTCTTCACTTTTCTTTAACTCACAAAATCCCTCTCAAAACTAAAATTTCCAGCCCCTCCTTATGTTCTAAAACAGCTTATTTATAAGCTAATCGACCTAGCGCAGCCAAGCTGCCTGCTTCCTGCAACTTGCAGTCTGCCCATCCCTATTAAGCCCATCCTTAAGCATCTTTTGATGCCAGCCCTTTTGTTCCCCACGCCTGGCTTTCTTTAATCAAGAGTTATGGGTTCATTTTAGTATTCATTTTAAATTCTCATGCTCTTATGTCTTGTTCCCCATTGGCATTAATTTAATCCCAAATTAGTACCCTACTTGTCAGCTCATTTAAACTAATCATTTTTGTTCTTTTCAAACCCCGGACTACCCTTGCTAGCCCTTGATTATCACTGCCCTGCCCATTGCAGTATCAGGGCACTTTGGGCTTTGACCATTCGATTTCAGAACTGCCCCAACCTGGCTTTTTAATTGTTTACAAGGTAGTTACAAGCTAATATTCAGGCAATGCCCAATTCAAATCACAATACAGGCCCATTCAGAATATTTGAACATTCAGTCGTAGGAGACTAATCGACGACATTTATCAAGTCGACTACACTAATTATAACGGGTAATAATCAGTCGTTCAAATAAACAACACATACAGGGACCTAAAGGGCATCAGACAATTTTTGTTCAATTACTGGGGCTATATGAATTAATTCGTTTGACGACTAATCTAATCGAACATGTACATCACAGAATACATTCAAATCATACACAGAAAACAATTGACCAAATAAAAGGTCTTTACAGAGATGAAAGAAATCCGAATGAAAAATAACAAAAAATAACAAACAAACACAACGAAACATGCTGACCACTTAATCAAAACTAACACAAAAGAAAGGAAAACTTACCGAAAATGTTTAAATCAAACAGACCCAAATCTGATTCAACTTCGAACTTTTGAGGCCGAACAAACTTTAATCAGGGTGTTCTCACATGAGAACACCTTGATTAAGGTCTATTAGACCTCAAACCCATGTCCAAACCGGCCGGATTCCCCAGGTGCATGTGTTCTAAAGTCTGGATTTCCAGATCTGATTTTTAGGGAGTTGTGGGTAGATTCGGACCAAACCAAGCTTGGTTTGGTCACGAGGAAGGTCAGGGGAGTGTCTGGTATGAAGATGGGGTGGTTTGGCATAGATCCGGGTTCGACTCAAATCTTCAAATGAAGATTCGAGACGAACGAAAGTGATTCGAGGCTCGTGGTTAGTGGATTCGTGTTCAGGACAGTGAGGTGGTCCTAGGGTGTTCAGGAGGCGGTCATCGGCGTTCATGCCGCCGGCTTTAATGGCGAGGGATACTGGGGCGGCTGCTAGGGTTCGGGGATGAGAAGGGGTTGGGGAAGGAGATGACTGAAGGGGGGGTTCGGATAGGGGGTGCGGGGTAAAGGGTTGAGTTTATATATGGGGAGTCTGATTGGATCTGAGCCGTTAGATCAGATGATCTCAACGGCTTAGATCTGATGCTGAGAAATGAGACGGGGTCGTTTGATAGTTAAACGGGGTCGTTTGGTTTAAATGAGGGGTTGGGTTAAACCGGCTAAATAGGTCGGGTCATGAGGGAGCCAGGGACCGTTGGATCAATGAGGTTGGACGGCTCAGATCAACTTGCCTGAAACGGCGTCGTTGAGGTGAGTTGGACAGCCTGATCTGGACCGTTCCTTTGAATCAGATCAACGGCTTCAAATGGGGACGCCGATACGACGTCGTTTGAGTCCGTGCTTGGGCAGGCTGGGTTTGGATTGGATCAGTACTCTGGTTTTGGGCCTTGTTTCGGGGCCCAAATCGGATTTTCCTTTTCTCCTTTTTTTTTCAATTTAAACAAAAATTCCTAACACAATGTAAAAATTAAAATAAACCCACTCACATATTGAGTGACACCCACAACGATAAACACACATAAATGGACAATAAAAAATAAAAATAAAAATAAAAATAAATAAAAAAATGGTTAGATCACAGCTTAGAACGAACGATGCACACATACATATATTTTTTGAATTTTCTTTTAACGACAGGCATTTTGTATTTTTGTTTGGTAATGACTAGATGTAAAATGGACAGACCCATAATTGACTAACAACACATGTCACGGAAAACTCGAAAAATTGTACAGCGAAATCATTTGTCACTATTTTTTATTTTCTTTTGGAGCGATTGCTCGTAAAGCAAAAATCACGTGCTTACAGCTGCCCCTCTTTGCACGAAGACACGAAGGGTTTTTGCGCAAAGATAAGCGAGCGATTTTTGCCCGTCCGAATACTCCGTGTGAAGCATTTTTTGAAAAAGATTTGACCGAACCTTTGCTTCAGATGTTTTCCTACATATCCTGGGCTGAAACAGGAATCAGGTCAATGTAGTTCGAGAAATTTTGGTAGCTGGGACTACCGTGTGATTGTAGTGTTTGCTGTTGTTGTGCGTTGTTGTATGCTGCTGTAGGATGCTACTGCTCAACCGATCTCCCTATTACATTGCTCTAAAAGGAAAACAAGAAGCTAAGTTAAACTGAGGATCCTGAAATCTCATCCATCTTCAACTTGTTCTTGTTGCCTTGCTTTCTTGTCGGCTAACGCTTTCCTCTGACGCCTTTATTTTGCGAACTTGGAGATGATGCTGGTCCTTCACCTTTTCTGAATGTCAGTTCTCATCACTTTGCTTGATTTGCTGGGAACATGGCTCTCTTCCTTAAATCTTTCAATGGTTTCTTCAGCGGTATGGCTTTTCATCAGAATTGTTATGTTGGGCATAGCGTTCCCAAACTGCTTCTTTTGAGACGCATTCCCTTTTCCTTTTGAATTGCGCGCTTGCCTCTGCAGTTGTCTGCTTCTTGGTGCTGGGGATTTATTGTTTTTCCTGCTTGGGACTCTCTGTTGTAACCTTCCGCCTTCAGGTGGGGCTACTGATTCCAAACTCTAGAGCTAAAGTATTCCCGCATTATACTGGTGGGCGACCTAGAACTTAAAAGTATTCCCGCATTATACTGGTGGGCGACCTAGAACTTAAAATGTATTCCCGCATTATACTGGTGGGCGACCTAGAACTTAAATGTATTCTCGTATTATACTGGTGGGCGACCTAGAACTTAAATGTATTCCCGCATTATACTGGTGGGCGACCTAGAACTTAAATGTATTCCCGCATTATACTGGTGGGCGACCTAGAACTTAAAAGTATTCCCGCATTATACTGGTGGGCGACCTAGAACTTAAAAGTATTCCCGCATTATACTGGTGGGCGACCTAGAACTTAAAAGTATTCCCGCATTATACTGGTGGGCGACCTAGGACTTAAAAGTATTCCCGCATTATACTGGTGGGCGACCTAGAACTTAAAAGTATTCCCGCATTATACTGGTGGGCGACCTAGAACTTAAAAGTATTCCCGCATTATACTGGTGGGCGACCTAGGACTTAAAAGTATTCCCGCATTATACTGGTGGGCGACCTAGAACTTAAAAGTATTCCCGCATTATACTGGTGGGCGACCTAGAACTTAAAAGTATTCCCGCATTATACTGGTGGGCGACCTAGAACTTAAAAGTATTCCCGCATTATACTGGTGGGCGACCTAGAACTTAAAAGTATTCCCGCATTATACTGGTGGGCGACCTAGAACCTAAATGTATTCCCGCATTATACTGGTGGGCGACCTAGAACTTAAAAGTATTCCCGCATTATACTGGTGGGCGACCTAGAACTTAAATGTATTCCCGCATTATACTGGTGGGCGACCTAGAACTTAAAAGTATTCCCGCATTATACTGGTGGGCGACCTAGAACTTAAAAGTATTCCCGCATTATACTGGTGGGCGACCTAGAACTTAAATGTATTCCCGCATTATACTGGTGGGCGACCTAGAACTTAAAAGTATTCCCGCATTATACTGGTGGGCGACCTAGAACTTAAATGTATTCCCGCATTATACTGGTGGGCGACCTAGAACTTAAAAGTATTCCCGCATTATACTGGTGGGCGACCTAGAACTTAAAAGTATTCCCGCATTATACTGGTGGGCGACCTAGAACTTAAAAGTATTCCCGCATTATACTGGTGGGCGACCTAGAACTTAAAAGTATTCCCGCATTATACTGGTGGGCGACCTAGAACTTAAATGTATTCCCGCATTATACTGGTGGGCGACCTAGAACTTAAATGTATTCCCGCATTATACTGGTGGGCGACCTAGAACTTAAATGTATTCCCGTATTATACTGGTGGGCGACCTAGAACTTAAATGTATTCCCGCATTATACTGGTGGGCGACCTAGAACTTAAATGTATTCCCGCATTATACTGGTGGGCGACCTAGAACTTAAAAGTATTCCCGCATTATACTGGTGGGCGACCTAGAACTTAAAAGTATTCCCGCATTATACTGGTGGGCGACCTAGAACTTAAAAGTATTCCCGCATTATACTGGTGGGCGACCTAGAACTTAAAAGTATTCCCGCATTATACTGGTGGGCGACCTAGAACTTAAAAGTATTCCCGCATTATACTGGTGGGCGACCTAGAACTTAAAAGTATTCCCGCATTATACTGGTGGGCGACCTAGAACCTAAATGTATTCCCGCATTATACTGGTGGGCGACCTAGAACTTAAAAGTATTCCCGCATTATACTGGTGGGCGACCTAGGACTTAAAAGTATTCCCGCATTATACTGGTGGGCGACCTAGAACTTAAAAGTATTCCCGCATTATACTGGTGGGCGACCTAGAACTTAAAAGTATTCCCGCATTATACTGGTGGGCGACCTAGAACTTAAAAGTATTCCCGCATTATACTGGTGGGCGACCTAGAACTTAAAAGTATTCCCGCATTATACTGGTGGGCGACCTAGAACCTAAATGTATTCCCGCATTATACTGGTGGGCGACCTAGAACTTAAAAGTATTCCCGCATTATACTGGTGGGCGACCTAGAACTTAAATGTATTCCCGCATTATACTGGTGGGCGACCTAGAACTTAAAAGTATTCCCGCATTATACTGGTGGGCGACCTAGAACTTAAAAGTATTCCCGCATTATACTGGTGGGCGACCTAGAACTTAAATGTATTCCCGCATTATACTGGTGGGCGACCTAGAACTTAAAAGTATTCCCGCATTATACTGGTGGGCGACCTAGAACTTAAATGTATTCCCGCATTATACTGGTGGGCGACCTAGAACTTAAAAGTATTCCCGCATTATACTGGTGGGCGACCTAGAACTTAAAAGTATTCCCGCATTATACTGGTGGGCGACCTAGAACTTAAAAGTATTCCCGCATTATACTGGTGGGCGACCTAGAACTTAAAAGTATTCCCGCATTATACTGGTGGGCGACCTAGAACTTAAATGTATTCCCGCATTATACTGGTGGGCGACCTAGAACTTAAAAGTATTCCCGCATTATACTGGTGGGCGACCTAGAACTTAAAAGTATTCCCGCATTATACTGGTGGGCGACCTAGAACTTAAAAGTATTCCCGCATTATACTGGTGGGCGACCTAGAACTTAAAAGTATTCCCGCATTATACTGGTGGGCGACCTAGAACTTAAAAGTATTGAAATTGTTTCCCCGTTCTTCCGAGAAAATTTTCGACAATCGGCAGAAAAATTTTCTGCCCCGGTTTTTGGTGACTTCCATGGCGTTGCATCTTGCTGCCCTCATCAATCCTCTGTTCCCCTGCAACAGACAAAAGGATTTGGTCAGTTTTAATCGTGGTGGTAGAGGGTGCCTTTCTGGCGAGCAATTTTTCTCTCTTCCTCTTTTCTTGCTCTTTGTCCCCATAATTGGTTGGCGGGCAAAGTTGCCTGTTGGGGGTCTCTAGCCTGCTGGGGATTGGTTTTCAATTTATCCCCTTCTCTGCTTTCTCTTTAAACACATGATGTGGGAGTCTGCTTCTAACTCCCGAAACCACTCCCTTTTGGAGCATACTTCTTCCAACATTTCCGAGCACAATCCCTGCATTGCCTGGGGCCGGCCTTTAAGACTGTTTGTATTATCCTGCATTGGATGAATTCCCCTTCGGTTTCTGGTAGTAAGCTTTGAAAAATCCTTTAAAGACACATTTTAGGAAAAGAAATAAAGATATGGAAAGGAGAAAATCTTTCTGAACCAATATTTTGTGGGAGGAGACAATCAAAAGAACTTATCTGGAGGACACAATTGGTCCCCGTGATCATGACGTGCACCATAGATTCCCGACCCAGTCTATTTGTATCAATCGATTTGCCCGATGGTCTGACTTGCTGGGGATGATAAATGGATGTTCATCTTGTTGCGAATGTGGTAGCTTTTGCTGCTCTATCTTGTCGCCTCATAGTGCCCTTCGAGGGGTTTTCACTAATGAGACTCTCTCTTTTCTCTCATCTCCCGGCGCCTTATGGTGCCTGTGAAGGTTTTCACCAATAAGACTCTCTCATTTCATATCCCTCATCTTACATCGCCTCTCGGTGCCTGCGAAGGTTTTCACCGATGAGACTCTCTCATTTTATTTCTTTCGATGAATCGGGGCGTTGTAGATACGACCCTCTCTTCTGGAGATTCCTTTGACTATCAATTCATTCTCAGTCTCACGATCCTCTTCTTTGCTGGGGATCAGTGTATTATTCTCGGTCTTATTTGCCGGATTTGGCATCTCTCGAACATTGATCGGGAGGTCTTTTGGATGTTGATGTTGGTTTTGGTGTGGGATTGAAGAAGGGCTATAAAAATGAAAACAACTTGAAGGGTGATGTGCTACAACTTTTGGAATCAAACCTTTGTTGGAACTTAAAACATAACCTCTGCCCCAGTTTTCTTGCTTGGGGAATTTATTTTTTATGCTTATGTTGAGCTATGTGCGTTACGCACATTGTGCCTATTATGCACACTATGTACATTATGCATCCTATATTTGCTATGATGCATACTATGACCGAGCCGTGAGGCGCCTACGTATCCTCTTTGAGGAATCAGGTCAAACGTAGTTCCCACGGTTTTGTCATTTGTGATTTTATCTTCTTCCTTTTTCTTTTCCTTCTTTTCATTTTTTCATGTCTTTTTCTTTTCTTTTCTTTTCTTTTTCTTTTCTTTTCTTTTTTCATATCTTTCCCATTAGTGATTCCAAGAGAGGGGTATTGAAAAAAATTGCTTAAGGCTCAAAGGGGGAAGCGAGGGTTAAAAGTGTTTGGATAGAAGAAAGAATTGCCTCCGTCATCTCATTATTCAACAAATGCCAAATACAAACAAATAAACCAAAAATTGCCATAATTGAAGAAGTTACGCATAATATCTCTTGACTGCATCTGAATTGATAGCCATGTCGACACATCTACCTTCGACATCTGTCAAACACAAAGCACCGTTGGACAATACTCTGGTCACGATATAAGGCCCTTGCCAATTTGGGGCGAATTTGCCTTTTGCCTCGACCTGATGTGGGAGGATCTTCTTTAATACCAACTGCCCTACTTCAAACTTCCTGGGGCGCACCTTCTTATTATACGCTCTTGCCATTCTCTTCTGATACAGTTGACCATGGCACACTGCTGCCAATCTTTTCTCATCTATCAGGCTCAACTGTTCCAAGCGAGCTTTGATCCATTCATCATCATCAATTCCGGCTTCAGCGACAATTCGGAGGGACGGAATTTCGACCTCCGCTGGTATCACGGCCTCAGTTCCATACACCAACAAATAAGGAGTTGTGCCTATGGAAGTCCGGACGGTAGTGCGGTAACCCAACAAAGCAAAGGGTAATTTCTCGTGCCATTGTCTGGACCCTTCCACCATTTTTCGCAGTATCTTCTTGATATTCTTATTGGCTGCTTCGACTGCTCCATTTGCCTTAGGACGATATGGGGTGGAATTGCGGTGTGTAATCTTGAATTGTTGGCATACCTCTCTCATCAAGCTGCTATTAAGATTCGCACCGTTATCCGTGATGATCACTTTTGGGATCCCAAATCTGCAGATGATATGGGAGTGAACAAAGTCCACCACTGCCTTCTTGGTTACTGATTTGAAGGTTTTAGCCTCAACCCATTTGGTGAAGTAATCAATGGTCACTAGAATGAACCTATGACCGTTGGACGCTGCTGGCTCGATGGGCCCAATGACATCCATGCCCCATGCTACAAACGGCCAGGGTGCTGACATCGTATGTAACTCTGTTGGCGGAGAATGAATCAAATCTCCATGTATCTGGCACTGATGGCATTTCCTTACGAAAGTGATACAGTCGTGTTCCATGGTTAGCCAATAACACCCTGTTCGAAGGATCTTTCTTGCCAATACATATCCGCTCATGTGCGGCCCACAAACTCCGGCATGTACTTCCGCCATAACCGTCGTTGCCTGCCCGGCATCTATGCATCTCAACAATCCCAAATCCGGGGTTCTTTTGTACAATACTCCTCCACTGAGGAAGAAACCATTCGACAAACGCCGAAGGGCTCTTTTTTGGTCTCCAGAGGCATGTTCTGGATATATCCCCATCCTGAGGTATTCCTTGATATCATGAAACCAGGGTTCGCCATCTGCTTCTTCTTCTATGGCATTGCAGTAGGCGTGCTGATCACGGACCTGGATGTGTAGAGGATCAACATACATTTTGTCAGGGTGGTGCAGCATTGATGCCAAGGTGGCCAAGGCATCCGCAACCTCATTGTGAACTCTCGGGATGTGTTTGAACTTTACCGATCGAAATTGCTTGCTCAGATCATGCAAGCATTGTCGGTATGGTATGAGCTTTAGATCTCGTGTTTCCCATTCACCCTGAATTTGATGTACCAAGAGGTCCGAGTCTCCCAAGACCAAGACGTCTTGGACATCCATGTCAGCGGCCAGGCGCAGACCCAGAATGCAAGCCTCATATTCGGCCATATTGTTGGTGCAATAGAAGCGTAGTTGAGCCGTAACAGGATAATGCCGTCCTGTTTCAGAAATGAGTACTGCTCCTATTCCAACCCCTTTTGCGTTCGCAGCTCCATCGAAGAAAAGCTTCCAACCCGGTTCCTCAGGTAATTCCAACTCATTCGTATGCATCACCTCTTCGTCAGGAAAATACATTCTTAAGGGCTCGTATTTTTCATCAACGGGATTCTCTGCCAAATGGTCTGCCAGTGCCTGGCTTTCATGGCCGTCCTTGTTATGTAGATGATATCAAACTCTGTGAGCAGAATTTGCCACTTTGCCAACCTTCCCGTGGGCATAGGTTTCTGAAAGATATACTTCAATGGGTCCAAGCGGGATATGAGATAAGTAGTATATGAAGACAGGTAGTGCTTCAACTTCTGAGCTACCCAAGTTAGGGCGCAGCATGTTTTCTCGAGTTGAGTGTACTTGACCTCATGCACTGTGAATTTCTTGCTAAGATAGTAGATGGCCTGCTCCTTCCTTCCTGTGTCATCATGTTGCCCCAGTACACAACCAAATGAATTTTCTAAAACCGTCAGGTAAAGGATTAGAGGTTTCCCGGGCTTAGGCGGGACCAATACGGGTGGATTAGACAGATACCCTTTGATTTGGTCGAAAGCCTCCTGACACTCTGCCGTCCAACCTACCGCAGCATCCTTTCTCAGTAGCCGAAATATGGGTTCACAAGTTGCTGTGAGTTGAGCGATGAACCTGCTGATGTAATTGAGTCTACCCAGCAAACTCATTACCTCTGTTTTGTTCCTTGGCGGTGGCAAGTCTCGGATGGATTCAATTTTGGATGGGTCTAACTCAATCCCCCGTCGACTGACGATGAATCCTAGCAACTTTCCTGATGGAACCCCGAATGCGCATTTGGCCGGGTTAAGCTTGATATCATACCTCCGGAGTCTTTGGAAAAATCTCCTTAGGTCTGCCACATGGTCCTCCTGACGCCAAGATTTGATGATCACGTCGTCGACGTACACCTCAATCTCTTTGTGTATCATGTCATGAAACACAGCAGTCATTGCTCGCATGTACGTTGCCCCGGCGTTCTTTTAACCCGAACGGCATTACCCGATAGCAGTAGGTTCCCCATGGCGTAATAAACGCTGTCTTCTCAGCATCCTCTTCGTCCATTAGGATTTGATGATAACCCGCATAGCAATCCACAAAGGATCCGATCTCGCGCCCAGCGCAATTATCGATCAGGATATGAATGTTGGGTAACGGGAAATTGTCCTTGGGACTTGCTTTGTTGAGGTTGCGGTAGTCGACGCACACCCTGATTTTTCCATCCTTCTTTGGGACTGGTACCACATTGGCCAGCCACTCGGGATATCGAGTGACCCGAATGACCTTCGATTGCAACTGCTTGATCACTTCTTCTTTGATTTTTACACTCATTTCTGTTTTAAATTTCCTTAGTTTTTGCTTGACCGGAGGGTATGCCGGGTCAGTGGGTAGTTTGTGAACCACTAAATTGGTGCTCAATCCAGGCATATCATCATATGACCATGCAAAAACATCTTTGAATTCCCTGAGAGTTTCGATCAATTCTGCTTTGACATTCGGCTCAATGTGGATGCTAATTTTGGTCTCTTGGATGTTATCAGCGTCTCCTAGGTTCACAGCCTCAGTGTCATTTAGGTTAGGCTTGGGTTTCTCTTCAAATTGGCACAGTTCTCGGTTTATTTCTTCGAAGGCTTCCCCTTCGTCACATTCGGATTCATTATCACAAACGACCTCTTGCATCATTGAGTCAGATTCAGATTGATTTATTAGACTAGGTCGAAGATCCGCTGTGCATGCCATGTCATTAGGACCAGTAAAAAGAGAACTGTTCAGAAAGAAAAAGAACAAAACAAGAAATTAAAATGGGACAAAAGAAAAGAACTTTATTAAATTTGCAGGATAAAAAGGGTTCACACTTTTACAAAACGAAAGTAAAATTGGGATTACACCCTTGAATAATCCGATCAAACAAACAAACAAACAAAACATTAATCAAAGCCTACTACCAAGACTCCCCTCGGACAGGAAGAGGAGTAACCGTCCAATTGTTGGTCTTGGCCTCAGGCCCCACAAATTGTATCTCTGCTCTGCTGGAACCTTCTCCAGCTTCCACCATACTGACATCCGCAAATAGCCTCTCAAAACTCTGATTCAGGTCTTCATTTATACCGATCAAAGGTCCTCGAATCTTTGGGATCGCTGACCCCTTGGCACTTGCTTTAACAAAAGACCTTGAGAGGCGTGGCACTGGTTTAGGCAGAAACCAGACCCTCTTCTTCATTCTTCGCGCCTCCTTCCTGTCTGCTGCGGTTGGTTTGAACCCCAACCCGAAGGTTTCCAGATTCTTAGGAAGGGAAACAGGTTGGACTATCCCTTGAAGTTCAACTCCCAGGCCTTTTCCCGGCACAAATCCATTACCCAGCATTTCTGATACCATCATGACTGTTGCGGCAGCTACCCTAGGGTGCGGGATGATTTCTCCTTCAGAAATTTTGTTGGCCGACCCTGTATCGAGAATCTGGTAGACCCAGGGACCCTTGTCATCAGTGGTCTCTATGAAAGGCACAATGGTTCCGCCCATGGTGCATGTTGTATCCTCGCCGTGCAACACGACCTCTTGTCTTTCCCACTCGAACTTCACTGTCTGATGTAGGGTGGAAGGCACCGCTTTAGCTGCATGAATCCAGGGTCGTCCTAACAGCAAGTTGTAAGATACCGTGGCGTCCAATACCTGGAATTCCATGGTAAACAGGACCGGACCAATGGTCAGTTCAAGTACAACATCCCCCACAGTGGCTGTTCCGTTTCCGTCAAACCCCCGGACACAGATGCTATTTTCCCGGATTCTTCCACGGTCAATCTTTAACTGGTCCAGGGTGGATAAGGGACAAATATTGGCGCTTGAGCCGTTATCCACCAATACTCGGGTTACCACCGAGTCTTCACATTTGACAGCCAGGTATAGAGCTTTGTTATGCTCCGTACCTTCCACCGGCAGGTCATCATCTGAGAATGTTACCCTGTTCACCTCGAAAATCTTGCTGGCGATGGTTTCCAAGTGGTTTACAGAAATCTCACTGGGTACATGGGCCTCGTTCAATATCTTTAACAGGGCCCGACGATGTTCCTCGGAATGGAGGAGTAATGACAATAGTGAGATCTGGGCCGGTGTTTTTCTCAGCTGCTCAACCACAGAATAATCTTGTACCTTCATCTTCCTCAGGAATTCTTCAGCCTCTTCTTCAGACACTGGCTTCTTGGTTGCCACTGGGTTGGTTTTTCTTAGCTCCACCGGAGCAAAACATCGACCTGATCGAGTCAGCCCTTGCGCTTCACAACTGACTTCTTCCACCGGTTTTCCTTGGTACGTCACCACTGCTTTTTCATATTTCCAAGGCACCGCCTTGCTGTCAATCATCGGCAGTTGGACCACAGGCTTTATGGTCACCCGTTCTCTACATACCCCTTTCAACATGACTGCCGGTGTGGGCAGGATCCCTGGTATTACCAACTTGCTTGGCTCGGGTTTGCTTGCTATGACGGATGGGCTTTTCCCCCATATCACTACCGGCTTGACGCCTTCTCCCTGCGACTGTACACTCGTTCCTCCACTGGCTAAGACTTCTTTCGGGGCGGCTTGGATCATCATCACTGTTTGTGAGGGTTTTCTTAATTCTCCTCCCTCACACACCAGCTCAATCATGTGAGTTTCGTGGTGCGCTGGCAGTGGGTTTTGGTTGATGTTAGGAGCCTCCGGTGTCTGGACCTCGATCTTATTGGTGTCAATAAGATCCTGTATGGCATGTCTTAACTTCCAGCACTTCTCGGTATTGTGCCCGAGCATCCCTGAACAGTATTCACAATTGATTGAACGATCCAAATTCTGAGGCGGGGGATTTGGTTCCCGAGTATGGACAGGACTAACCAAACCCAATTGCCGCAGCTTGTGGAACACAGCGGTGTAGGTTTCTCCCAGTTCGGTGAAGGTTCTTTGCTTCCGCAACCTGTCATTCCTAGCATCTGGATTTCCCCGGAAACCTGCCCCTGAAGGGTTTCTATATGCCCTTGGTGGAGGGTAGGTGTTTTGTGGTGGTGCATATATGTTCTGGGGAGCCGGTGCGCGCCATTGTGGGCGAACCGGAGGCTGAGTGTATACCTGGGCTTGGTGTACGGAACAATGTGGTTCTCGAGGTGGATAGAAATTTTGTGGTGGGTTGTATGGGTAGTTTGACCTGTGAGGCCTGGGTTGGTTGTAATGCGGCCTGCCAGCCCGGGACCAACTGCCTGCCTCGATCGTGGCAACCTCTTCTTTCTTTCTTCTTAGCGCACCTCCCGTGCCGCTTTGAATAGCCTGGGTTGTGGCCTTGAGTGCCGAATAGTTCAAGATCTTGTCTGACCTCAAACCTTCTTCTATCATGACCCCTATTTTGACCACCTCGTTGAAAGATTTTCCAACCGTTGTCACCAAGTGACCAAAGTAGGTTGGATCCAATGTCTGCAAAAAATAGTCCACCATCTCTCCCTCTCTCATGGGAGGATCGACTCTGGCTGCTTGTTCTCTCCAGCGGAATCCGAACTCGCGAAAACTTTCCCCGGGTTTCTTCCCAGTTCTCAATAACGTGAGACGGTCAGGGACTATCTCCAGATTGTATTGGAAATGACCTGCAAAAGCCTGCGCCAGGTCATCCCACGTGTACCACCTGCTGAAATCCTGCCTGGTATACCATTCCAGTGCAGATCCGCTCAGACTTTGGCCGAAATAAGCTATCAAAAGCTCATCCTTGCCTCCTGCCCCTCTCATTTTGCTACAGAATCCCCGCAAATGTGCCATGGGATCACCGTGTCCTTCATATAAATCAAACTTGGGCATCTTGAACCCAGCCGGGAGTTGGACATCTGGGAAAGGGCACAGATCTTTGTATGCCACGCTGACTTGATTGCCCAGCCCGTGCAAGTTCCTGAAGGATTGCTCCAAGCTTTTGAACTTTCTCAACACTTCATCCTGTTCAGGGGCCTTAACCGGTTTCTCAACCTCTGCCGGTACTTCCAAATGGGGATTGTAAGCTTGCGGCTCGGGTGCATGGAATGTAGGCTCAGGGGGATAGTATTGTGTATCATGAGCCTGAAACAATGGCTCACTGGTCGTTCTCTGCAAAGGGGCTGATGTAGGTCCCACAAAAATGGGAATATTGGGTGTTGGGAGAGGTTGATGGGGTGGTGGAGCTTGGGAATCATGAGGGCTTCTTTCTTGATGATAAAGGGGATTTGGGCGGCTTGTGGAAGGGCCAGAGTGAGGGTACTCCGGCATGTGTCCCAGTGTCTCAGGGCTCTTTTGTGTTTTGGCCAGGGCTAGCTGCATTGCATGCATCTCTAGTCCCATCCTTTCAATTTTTTCCATTGCTTCTTTTAGCAACTGGCTCATCGGCCTTTCTTCCTCATTACTATTCTCTGAAGTTGTCATGCTTGTTGCTACCGGTCCTTTGGATCTGGTTTGGTATGAATGTGTTGCCAGAATTCTTTAACAACTAACTGTCTGGTATCAGACAACAACAAACTTTGTTAGTGTTAGAGCTTAACAGATTTGATCATAACACATAGAGGATGCAATGCACCTAGGCAGTTAACCGTTTCTACATGCTTTGTTTCAAACCACATGCGTCATCCCGGTTTGTTCGTTCGTCTCTTTTAAAGTATTTTGCGAAACCCTGCGTTTTATTTTATTTACATTTTCTTTTCTTTATTTATTAAGAGTGGTCGAATCTTATGGGGATTGCCTACGTATCACATCCCCGCGTGAATCAGACCAGACGTAGTTCTGCGTTAAAGTAAAGAAACGCACAATTCTTGTGAAATCATTAAATTCATTCTCAAAATTTTGCTATTACAAATTACTTCAAGCAAGGGATAGCAATAGTACAGACTCCACAGTTCTTAACCCGTTTTGACTAAAAGAAAGGAAAACAACATATGGAAAAGCGACAAAGCCAAATAAACAGGACTCAACCAAAGATTAATTTTCCAACTTAGGGACCCGCGAGGCATCATTCGGCCTTTCCGCGGCCCTAGGTGTGAGGTCCCTCTGCAGGTTTTTCAGCTCATTCATGATTCGGTGGACGCAACCCATGATGGAAACAAGGAGGATCTTTCGAGGCTTTTGCTCGCATGCCAGGCATCTCATGTAGATGTAATGCCCGATCTCGTCGATCTTTCCCCGAATGTTGTCCCTTTCCGCGAACAACTGCCTTATATGTCGGTTCTTCAATCCTAGTGTTTGTGCATTGCTGGCAAGCTGGTCCTGGAACATCTCCATCTGCCTTTCCATTCTGGTCATTGCCTCGTAACATTGCCTTCTGTCGGCTTGGGCATCTCGTGTTTGCTTGAAGATCCTCTCTTGAATAGAGGCATTCGTTTCCCTTAATGTCCCGATGCTCAGTTCATAATCCCTTATGACTCGTTGCAGGCGCTGCCTCCGAGCTATCGCACCCTTTGCCCACTTGGTTCGCAATTTTGCTGTGCTGGCCCTGGCTTTTTCCAAATCTTCCTGGCATTCCGCAATCTGATCCTTTAACCCTGCTATCAATCTTTTATCTGCCCGGCTTCTCAGCTGGCTATTAGCCTCTTTTTTCATTCTCCGGATCTGAGCTTTGAGGATCTCGCCTTCTCTGATTAACCTGCTCTTTTCTCCCTCGTGGGCGGCAGACTGTAATTGGCACTCAAACCTCATATCCTGAACTTGTTGCTTCAGTTTGCCTGCTTTGACAAGATATTCCTGCTCTTTGGCCAACCAGCCCCACTGTTCTTGTGAAGATTTGGCAAATTCTTGCAGGTGAGGTCTTTTGGTCGGTCTTCCAGATGATGTCTCCCCTTTGTACCAGGCCTGATACCCGGGCGAAACTTCCCCTTTTGCCCGATTCATTACACAAGTATTTGCTTCTAAGTATTGACATTGGCTCCAAATTTGACGAACCCTTGCTTCAGGAAACTGGCCGTCGGGACTGATCTCGATTACCTGGATGCTCAGATCCTCATCTTTCGGCACTATCTGATACCTCCCAAGTTGCCTTAAAACCCGATGCGGCGCGTATGGTTGAATACTTTTAAGTCCCATTAAGAGAAAATGGGGCCTGGCTGCTGGCATGTATATGACTTCGTCGATCGGTAACCACCCTAGCGCCCACTGTATTTGACTAGCGTTGAGGGTATGGAAATATGAGGTCCATGCTGTGACCCCTTCTGGTAGGTAGGTTTCATCAACTCTGGTATAGAACTCCTCTATGCAGGTCTTTCCAGCGGATCCATGGCTCAGAAACTGGGCTCGGTGACATAGGTGTTCGGTCATCCACATTTGCAACAACAAATTGCAACCCTCGAAAAAGCTTCCTCCGGCTTTGCAAGAAGTGAGTGCCCGGAATATATCAGATACTATCATGGGTGCCAACGTACTATCACTCTGTGTGAGCAACGTACTGACGACCCCTGCTATCTTTATGTCAATATTCCCATCTTTTCTTGGGAATACTAGTAGTCCTAGAAAAGTTATCATGAAAGCAATCCGTCTATGTTCTTCCCACTTTTGGCGATTACCTTTGCTGCACAACTGGTTTTCTGGCTTGTCGAATCCTCCTATGTGACCATATCTTTGATATACGAAACTCATGCTGCAAAAACCTTTTGCCAAGTCAGGGTTATGAATTGTTCTGACTATCTTTAAAGAGTCCAGGAACCGGTGTATTGCTACAGCTCTTGGAGCAATCAGATATTTGTGCCTCAAAGGAGTCTCAGTGCTGCCGATATACCCTGCTATTTCTTCTAAAGTTGGGGTAAGTTCAAAATCTGAGAAACGGAAGACATTGTGCGCAGGATCCCAGTGGGGGACTAGTGCCCTTATGATATCTCCTCGTGGCCTGATATCCAACAAACTCGTGAGGCCTTTCAGATACTTCTTGATTTCGTCATGCCCTTCTTTGCCCAAATCATTCCACCAGAGCCGCAATTGGAGGGGAATTTTATTCATGATTGAAAAGGGTTCATTCGGAATCGTGCTCATTCTGCACATTTATTAATAAGATTTTAACAAACGACACTTATCCTGATAAAAACAAAAATATATGCGATTTTTTTGTGAATTTTGAATTTTCGTATATATATATAAAAACTTTCTAAAGAAGTCAATAACGGAAAATATTTTGGATTTTTGTTTCGAAAACTGGGAGCCTGAAAGGACTTTTCTAGACCTTTAGCAAGACAAATACTTTTGCCACAAATAAAGATATATATACATTTGAAGTAAAGCAAAACTTTTGAATTTTTCATATATATATATATATACATATATTTGCAACAAATAATAAAAGTAAAGACAACACAAGACTCTTTTTATTATTATTTTCATAAAAAACCATTTTAAAAACAAGACAAACTCTATATTTCTATTGATATTTTATTTTTTTTGAAAAACAGAACAACGACTTTTTTTCAAAATTTTGGCAGAGTTTTGACAGTATTTGTTTTTTTCTTTTTTTTCAACAATAAACAATCAATTCCTAACCGTTATTTCACTCTTTTTTTTCACAATATTCCAAATATTCAAACACCGGTCAGCATGCGGGCATGAGACAAATAAATGCACGGACAACAATAGGATGCATCAGAATGGTCTTTTCATATCAGGTTGCTAGTCCTAGACGGACCCAACCCCTGTGTTGAGTCCCCTAAGTCATATGCAACATGATGCAAATAAGCGTTCCTACTAGGGATCCGGCATGAAGTCACGTTATTCTATGTTCAAAACCTGGGTCGGTGTTCTAGACAGTGTACCCGAGCGGACAACTCGAGTTGAGGAAGGAGCTCCTTTCCGGGAACCAAAAGGCCAGCCGGCTTAGAAACTTTCCGAGCCTCTTTTATTTAGGGTATGACACTAACAGAATAGGGAGTCTCAACCAGTGAGCACATCCCCGGAGGTAAGAAGAGAAAGGTTTCGGCACAGTTTATATACAGTTCAAATAATATCAAAGCGGTAAAAGCAGCATTTAGCACATTAGGCTCAGAACATGTAATAATCAGATAATAAATAAAGCCAAATAATAACAATTATTCTAAGCTCGAATTCTTAACCTTGAACCAGTGGTTCTGGGTCAAAAATGATCCCCAGCAGAGTCGCCAGAGCTGTCACACCTCCTTTTTCCGCGCCCGCGAGGGCGCAAGGGAGTTTTTTCCAATTAAAGGACAATCGAAACGGGATTGGTTTAATTATTTCAGAGTCGCCACTTGGGAGATTTAGGGTGTCCCAAGTCACCAATTTTAATCCCGAATCGAGGAAAAGAATGACTCTATATTATGGTCTGCGTACCAGAAATCCGGATAAGGAATTCTGTTAACCCGGGAGAAGGTGTTAGGCATTCCCGAGTTCCGTGGTTCTAGCACGGTCGCTCAACTGTTATATTCGGCTTGATTATCTGATTTTATACAAGTGTGAACTTATGTGCAAAATTTAACTTTTAACCGCTTTTATCATTTACTGTTTTTATCAAGAATTGCAACGTTGTGAAAATGTATCTCGAACCGCGTTACAATCAATGTACCCGTGGTCGTCGACACACTTTGACTCCGTTGAGATTTGGATTTGGGTCACATCAATGTGCACCCGAGTTTAAGGAAATTAAATTATTAAAGGCGCGCCTAAAGCGACTAGCGTATTTATTTTGGGTAGGACCGTGGAATTTTACTAAACGGTCCATCCCGAAGTCTAAACAATTTTTAAAGCAAATATTTACTGAGGGCCCCGCAATTTGCATTTTATTTGGCGAGGCTCATCTCATTCTTATTTTTTTTTAAAAAAAAATGAATTTGCAACGTCGTGGACATGCATCTCGAACCACGTCACAATCAATGTACCCGTGATTAGAAACACATTTCGACTCCGTTGAGAATTGGATTTGGGTCACATAAATGCGCACCCGAGTTTAAGAAGGTAAGATTTATTAAGGCGCGTCCTAAAGAGTCTAACGTATTATTATTTTAGGAGGGTTGTGAGATTTGCTAAACAACCCGTCCTGGAACCTAAATGCTTCGATAATATACATTTAACAAGGCCCCCGCATCTTATGCGTTTTTGTTTGTCGAGGCTCATCTTGTCTTTATTTTTGAAAGGATGTCTTATAGCAACTACGTTTCTTATCGCGTTTGTCTCTACTAATTAAAAAACAGTAAATAGCCTTAGTCGATTACATGCTTGCAAGCTTATTTATAACAGGATTTAAAATGCTTTTACAGAATAATAAAACGTGATTGCACTTATAGACAACTAGTCGAAAATTATGGGCCCAAACCTAGCTCATGCGAGATGGCCAGACTTGGACCCCTGTTTTTCCGATACGGGCCTAACCGATTTGTTTCGATTTGGGCTCGGCCTTCATGGGGTTGAGGCCTAGAACTGATTTTTGTTCTGGGAAATGAGTTTATCAATTTATATGTGACAATCTGGCAGAAGGAGAAAGAACTTTAATTAAAGTGGATAGTTTTCCTATTTGGCCTACATTAGAGAATATACTACACCATCAGACTAAGTCTGAAATACAACTTATTACACTGGGCATATTTTTTCACCTAGCAGCATACATACAAGGCTAGCATTAATTAACCTACATTGATATACTTAGTATGTAGGCTGCTTCTATTGTCCAAAAAAAAATGTAACTATTTCATGACATTTAGAGTAACAGTTCATGTATATATATAAAAAAACAATCTGCAGGTCTTCTCTTTTGCATTCATGCTCAAACTTTCAGTTACATTTGTGGTATTAATTGTGTACCTGGTATGGAGGACAAAGAAGGAAGGAATGATCAGCTAGGCAGTATGCAGTAAACACAGCAACAACAGATACACAGCAACAACCAAATAGCCACGAAGATGAAGCTCACACGTTGGTCGAACAGCAGACAAATATTCCCAGGAAGCAAGATAGGAAACAAGACCAGTCGAGAAAAGAACCAGAATATTTTGTGCTATAGCCAACAGAAATTCAATAACCACCAAAGCTCAGTACACAACCAGCACAGTTTCAAACAATCAGGAAGACTACAACTCAATGTACAACACACAAAACTCAATGTAGTAGCAATCACAGCTGAAGATACACAGGCTTCTCTTAATGGAACAGTAATCAACCTAGTTAGGATGACCAGCTTGATTTCTTATGCAGTTTTGGACAATGTTCAGTTACAGTATTTTCTGGAAATTTCTTTCTGTTTTTCTTCACTTTTCTTTAACTCACAAAATCCCTCTCAAAACTAAAATTTCCAGCCCCTCCTTATGTTCTAAAACAGCTTATTTATAAGCTAATCGACCTAGCGCAGCCAAGCTGCCTGCTTCCTGCAACTTGCAGTCTGCCCATCCCTATTAAGCCCATCCTTAAGCATCTTTTGATGCCAGCCCTTTTGTTCCCCACGCCTGGCTTTCTTTAATCAAGAGTTATGGGTTCATTTTAGTATTCATTTTAAATTCCCATGCTCTTATGTCTTGTTCCCCATTGGCATTAATTTAATCCCAAATTAGTACCCTACTTGTCAGCTCATTTAAACTAATCATTTTTGTTCTTTTCAAACCCCAGGACTACCCTTGCTAGCCCTTGATTATCACTGCCCTGCCCATTGCAGTATCAGGGCACTTTGGGCTTTGACCATTCGATTTCAGAACTGCCCCAACCTGGCTTTTTAATTGTTTACAAGGTAGTTACAAGCTAATATTCAGGCAATGCCCAATTCAAATCACAATACAGGCCCATTCAGAATATTTGAACATTCAGTCGTAGGAGACTAATCGACGACATTTATCAAGTCGACTACACTAATTATAACGGGTAATAATCAGTCGTTCAAATAAACAACACATACAGGGACCTAAAGGGCATCAGACAATTTTTGTTCAATTACTGGGGCTATATGAATTAATTCGTTTGACGACTAATCTAATCGAACATGTACATCACAGAATACATTCAAATCATACACAGAAAACAATTGACCAAATAAAAGGTCTTTACAGAGATGAAAGAAATCCGAATGAAAAATAACAAAAAATAACAAACAAACACAACGAAACATGCTGACCACTTAATCAAAACTAACACAAAAGAAAGGAAAACTTACCGAAAATGTTTAAATCAAACAGACCCAAATCTGATTCAACTTCGAACTTTTGAGGCCGAACAAACTTTAATCAGGGTGTTCTCACATGAGAACACCTTGATTAAGGTCTATTAGACCTCAAACCCATGTCCAAACCGGCCGGATTCCCCAGGTGCATGTGTTCTAAAGTCTGGATTTCCAGATCTGATTTTTAGGGAGTTGTGGGTAGATTCGGACCAAACCAAGTTTGGTTTGGTCACGAGGAAGGTCAGGGGAGTGTCTGGTATGAAGATGGGATGGTTTGGCATAGATCCGGGTTCGACTCAAATCTTCAAATGAAGATTCGAGACGAACGAAAGTGATTCGAGGCTCGTGGTTAGTGGATTCGTGTTCAGGACAGTGAGGTGGTCCTAGGGTGTTCAGGAGGCGGTCATCGGCGTTCATGCCGCCGGCTTTAATGGCGAGGGATACTGGGGCGGTTGCTAGGGTTCGGGGATGAGAAGGGGTTGGGGAAGGAGATGACTGAAGGGGGGTTCGGATAGGGGGTGCGGGGTAAAGGGTTGAGTTTATATATGGGGAGTCTGATTGGATCTGAGCCGTTAGATCAAATGATCTCAACGGCTTAGATCTGATGCTGAGAAATGAGACGGGGTCGTTTGATAGTTAAACGGGGTCGTTTGGTTTAAATGAGGGGTTGGGTTAAACCGGCTAAATAGGTCGGGTCATGAGGGAGCCAGGGACCGTTGGATCAATGAGGTTGGACGGCTCAGATCAACTTGCCTGAAACGGCGTCGTTGAGGTGAGTTGGACAGCCTGATCTGGACCGTTCCTTTGAATCAGATCAACGGCTTCAAATGGGGACGCCGATACGACGTCGTTTGAGTCCGTGCTTGGGCAGGCTGGGTTTGGATTGGATCAGTACTCTGGTTTTGGGCCTTGTTTCGGGGCCCAAATCGGATTTTCCTTTTCTCCTTTTTTTTCAATTTAAACAAAAATTCCTAACACAATGTAAAAATTAAAATAAACCTACTCACATATTGAGTGACACCCATAACGATAAACACACATAAATGGACAATAAAAAATAAAAATAAAAATAAAAATAAATAAAAAAATGGTTAGATCACAGCTTAGAACGAACGATGCACACATACATATATTTTTTGAATTTTCTTTTAACGACAGGCATTTTGTATTTTTGTTTGGTAATGACTAGATGTAAAATGGACAGACCCATAATTGACTAACAACACATGTCACGGAAAACACGAAAAATTGTACAGCGAAATCATTTGTCACTATTTTTTATTTTCTTTTGGAGCGATTGCTCGTAAAGCAAAAATCACGTGTTTACACCATCATATCCACCTGTCAAACAAAAGAAAAGAAAGCAAGGTACTTTCAAAAATCAGGTAATTCAAGATGAGGTCCAAAAATTACTGAAAATTGGGTCTATCCACAAGGTAAAGTATCCTAATTGGTTAGCCAATACTGTTGTGGTACCGAAAAACAATGGTAAATGGAGAGTTTGTGTAGATTACACAGACCTTAACAAAGCTTGTCCTAAAGATTCTTTTCCATTACCACATATAGATCAACTAATTGATGCTACTGCAGGTCATGAGTTGTTAAGCTTTTTAGATGCGTATTCAAGATACTTCCAGATCAAAATGGATCCTATAGATGAATAAAAAACTTCATTTATAACAAACAGGGGAACTTAATATTAGAAAGTAATGTCTTTTAGTCTCAAAAATGCTGGTGCAACATATTAAAGACTAGTGACCAAAATGTTTTAAGAACATTTGGGAAAAACTATGGAGGTCTATATAGATGATATGCTCATTAAAACTCATCATTCAGGGGATCATATATCACACTTGTCTGATACGTTTTAGATCTTGCGAAAATTCAATATGAAATTAAATCCTGAGAAATGTGCATTCGGTGTTGCATCAGGTAAGTTTTTGGGTTTTCTTATTTCTAACCGTGGTATTGAAGTAAATCCCGCATAGATTAAAGCCATTGAAAAAATTTCTGACATGCTTGCAAGTAAAAAAGAAGTGTAAAGGTTGACAGGAAGAATTGCAGCCTTAGGGAGCTTTATTTCCAAATCATTAGAAAAGTGTTTTAAATTCTTTTCAATCTTAAAAAGCAAGATCAGTTCGAATGGACTGGGGAATGTCAACAGGCACTCAAAAATTGAATACATACCTATCAAATCCGCCGTTGCTCGCAAAACCCAAGATTGGGAAGGGAGCAGGCTTAGGAATTATTTTGGTACCACCTACGGGTGAAACCATTCGACAAGCCATTAACTGTCATTCTATAACTAACAATGAGGCAGAGTATGAAGCTGTGATTGCAGGTTTAGAACTGGCACGGGAACTTGGCATTAATCAGATTGTAATCAAAAGCGATTCACAACTTGTAGTTAACCAAATGGTGGGGACTTATACTGCCAGGGAAGCACGAATGCAACAGTATTTAGAGAAGGTACGGGATTTGATTAGGCAATTTCAAACCTGGAAGGTCACGCATATACCAAGAGATGCAAAATGTCGAGGCAGATGGCCTAGCCAATCTCACATCTGCGGCAGACGTGGCAAGCAATGAAAATGCTTCCGTAATTCACTTGCTTCATTCAGTCCTCGACCCAAACAAAAATGAGGTAAATTTTAATAACTTAACCTGGGATTGGAGGAACAAGATTTTTGCTTTTTTGCAGTATGGTACCATCCCTGAAGACAAGAAAAAAACTCATGCGCTTCGAAAAAAGCTGCTCGATATTGTTTAAAGCAAGGCAATATTTATCGAAAAATGTTTGGTGGTCCCTTAGCAAGATTCCTCGGGCCTTTTCAGATGGAATATGTAATGAGAGAAATACACGAGGGGAATTGTGCGTATCACGCTGGAGGAAGATCACTGGTAAGAACCATGATTAGGGCTGGTTATTATTGGCCTAAAATGGAAGAAGAAGCGGAAAATTTTGTGGCTAAATGTGATAAATGCCAAAGGTATGGTAATAACATGCATAGACCTGCGGAGTTGCTACATCCAGTCATTGCACCATGGCCTTTTATGAAATGGGGGATAGATATCGTGGGTCCGCTACCACAAGCAAAAGGACAGGTAAAATTCTTGCTCTTTCTCACTAACTACTTTACTAAATGGGTAGAAGCCAGAGCATTTAAACAGGTACGAGAAAAAGAAGTCAAAGATTTCATTTGGTGAAATATCATATGTTGATTCGGTGTGCCAAAGGAAATCGTGTGTGATAATGGTCGCAATTTATAGGCGCACAAATCACAGAGTTTTTTCAAAGTTGGCAGATCAAAAGGGTTACATCCACACCTTATCATCCAGTGGGTAATGGACAAGCTGAGTCGACAAACAAAGTCATTTTCAACAATTTAAAGAAGCGTTTGGAGGAATCCAAAGGTAATTGGCCAAAATTTCTACCTGGTGTTTTATGGGCATACTACACGACAACAAAAACAAGTACGGGAGAAACACAATTCTCATTGGTGTATAGAGCTGAAGCCTTAATTCCAGTTGAGATAGGAGAGCCAGGCACGAGGTTTACACAAGTGTCAGAAGAATCCAATGATGAAGAAATGCGCATAAACCTTGATCTACTTGAAGGAAAAAGAGAAGTTGCATTAATAAGAATGGCAGCACAAAAGCAGGTCATGGAACGATACTACAATCGAAAAGCACGCCTAAGATACTTCAAGATTGAGGACTTCGTGCTCAAAAACGTTTTTCAATCTACGAAGGCGGCCAATGCGGGAAAATTAAGTCTAAAATGGGAAGGACCCTACAGGATTCATGGTATCGCAGGGAAAGGAGCATACGAGCTAGAAACGATGGATATCAAGATACTACCTTCACATTGGAATGTCATTCACCTGAAAAGATACTATTTCTAAGGAATACACACGGTCAGGTATCTATATTTTAAAATTTTATTTTTGAATTGTTAAAATTTTACTAACGATTTTAGATGATAGGCAAAAATCTAGCATGTACTAAATGATGAATCACTGCCTGCAAGGCGCGTGGAATAAATTAAAATTCTCGGTCTAGGGTTACAACTATTCTAATAAAAATTCAGACATGTTAAACAGTCTTCATCTATAATCTCACCTCCGAGTCCCGTGTGTTTTTCCTTTTCAGGGAAAGGACCAAATGAGAGGAACAATCAAGTGCTCGAGACTTCATACTTCAAAGCTCAAACACTTGGGGGGATATATAATATACATAGACATGTGTATAAAGAAGGCAAAGAAAGTTCAAGCCTGAAAAGTTTACTCATTGAATGAGTCAAGTGCAGAGCAAAGTCACGAGCTAAAGCCAAAGAAAAACCTTATCATAGTTAGGGTAAAGGCAATGTACTGAAACGGGTTAGGAGTAAAAACCTCGTGTTCATTTTCTTTTTTGAAATCTGTTATAAGGAAAACAGTTACGAGAAAGTCATAGAAGTAATTTAAATACATGTAAAGTGTTATTTAAAACTTGACAAAGTTCAAATAAAAACTTGTCAAATTTATTCCAAAAAACATGTGTATTCCTATTTCTTTTATCGTACATTAACACCATTATGAAGTTGAGACATCTTCTTCATTAAGTGTCGAATATAAAAGGGCCCTCTTTTATAAAATTCATGATTAATTCAAGTATTCATGAAGTTAAAAAAAGCATTTTTGAAAAATAAAAATGCAAGTTATTCAGTAAGTCCTTAAAAATAAAGGCAAGAATAAACAAAACAGAAGTTCGAGCAACAACGAAAATTTCTTAATATTAAAAAGTATAGACTAAGTATTAACTTAGTCATAAACCAAAAGTTGTTTATACAAAGCACCCCATGAAAGGTCTGGGGACTTAACATTTTCAACAAACCCTTAAAAAACCAAGGGTTACAACCACATACCACCAAAAAGGAATAAAACAAATGAAGTCAAACATCATAAACTTTTCACTGAGAAATTGAAGAAACTGAAGCAGGGTCATCAGCAGCAGCAGGCTCAACTTGACTTGAAGGAGTGGGGATACCCGTATCATCTTCAACATTTCCAGAAGCTTCAGCCACGGGAGAAGACAAATCTTGGTTCTGCTGAGTCTTCTCAATAGTCTCTTTGATCTTGGCTAATTCAGATTCCAAGTTGAAATTCTCCTGGCTAACTTCAACAAGGGTATCATGGCGAGAATTTAAAAACGCCCAACTCACTTCAATGGTAGTTTTATCTTCAAGAATCTAGTAATCTCTTTCCCAGTCAGCAATTTCATTTCTTAGCTTCTCATTTTCAAACAAGGCAGATTCATAAGAAGTTTGAAGAGAAGCGTGGGAATTTTCTAATGAGCAAACTTTATCAGAAGATACCCGGAGGTCTTCTTGAGTTTGAGTCAGAGTCTGCATGAGTTCACCAGCATATACTTCCTTCTTATCTAAAAGTGCATTCAACTCTCTGATCGCTTCACTTGCCTTGGAGAGTTGCTCAGAAAAAGAGGTTTCGAGACAATTCTTTTCTTTACCTGCTTGATTTGATAAAGCTTTTTCAACCGCCAACTCTGAAGTCAAAGCCCTTACCTATTTCTCTAAGGTACATTTACCTTCTTCTAATATTTCCATGTCGATTTGAAGACTTTCAAATTGTTCCTTCCAATTATCCGCCTCCACTTGGTAGTCATGCGCTAATTGCTCTAAGAGGGAAACCCTCTTCATCATCTCTGTGTCAATTAGATTGACCTAAAAAATAGGGGGGGAAGCTGAGAACACTAAAAATAGAAAAAAGGTAAAGTAAAGTTTGAAAAAAGGGATACCCTTAAAGAAGCATGCACTATATCGTTCATCAAAGTCAAGGAACTATGGCCATCAAGTTTAGCTCTTTCAACTGGACCAATCAATGGCTTCAACCACACGTCAGCTCGACCTGATTTCCTCAAAAGGTTGCTCTCAGCAGGAACTTCAATGGTAACTTGCCTCATGGCTTCACTTCTACTTGAGGAACCAACCTCAGTGTAATGAACAGTTGAAGGAGGAGTAGTCGAAGGAGGAACTGTAGAAGCAGTCAAAAGAACTTGGGGAGGAATAGTAATAGCCACGACTAGCAAATGAGGTATCACAGAAACAGGAGTAGAAAAAGAATCAAGGGGTGCTTTATCAGAAATCGGATCTAAATTTTCACTTCCAAACCCGCAGCTAAAATGTTGATCAACTGAATTATGAGCAGTAGCGGGAACAACATCATCGAGAATCATCACCGGGGCTTCAACAGACTCGCTAAGAAGAATAGAATGGGGGGAAGAGGCTTCATCATCAGAAATGATTCGTCTACGAGCTCGTGGCCTTTTTACCAAAGAACCCCCATCTTCTTCTTCTTTAGAATCTTGGTCAACAGCAGCTTTTCTTTTCGATGAAGAGCCCAAAATTATCTCTTGGGCCCTTTCCAAAGAAATTCGAGAAGCTACGACCGCCTCAGCACTAATACCTCGAACGGCAAATCCTGATAAAAAGAAGGATTAAAATAAGTTTTGGAGGAAGCATTAAATAAAAAAACTCTTACCATGAGTTTTCACTTTCCAACCAAACTGTTGGGAGAGAGCTTTCCAAGATCTACCCTCCATTGGGGCTGTATTCAACAATTTTCTTACCCAACCACGGAAATTGGGAATTTCATCAACAATTCCCATGGTTGCTGGAAAAGAAAAGGAAAATTAGGATAATGATCATCAAAATTGAAGAAAAAAGGTACGAGAAAGTTATTAAAAAGAAAACTCACATGCAAAATTCCACTTCTCAGGGAAGGGAACATTTTCATCACCCACTAATCCAACAGTGGGGGCAGCAACAAACCTAGCGTACCAGCCACAGTCTCTGTCATCTTCTGGACTGACCAGAACTCTTTTGCTCCTTGCTACTAAAGTAAAAACACCTTGGCAAAAGAGTCTGGAGAGTAACGGTGAATTAAATGGGCAAAAGTGAAAGGCACACCGGCCATGTTAGTCAAATGCCTCAAACAGGCAACAACCCTCCACACTATAGGATCAATTTGACCAAAACAGACGTCGAAAAAACAACAAAATTCAAGGATAACAGGTTCAATAGCAGGTTTGAAAACTAATGTGAAAGAGTATGTATAAACAAAAGAAAACCCAATTAAATAGGAGGTGATCCTTTGATTCGCATTGGGAATTATAATAGGGAAGTCATGACTCCAATGGCAATCTTTACGAACTAAAGAAATCAAACCTTTAGTGATCTGAGTTGGATAGATATCAGCACGATCCAAAGAGGACACTTTGTTTCTAAGGGATTCTCTATCATTGTAGAAAGATAGTTCCGCAGGAACTATTTCCTCTACTGAAGGTTCACGAAGAGGTTCAGAGGGTTCCTTACCTCTAGAAGAAGATCTTTGAGAAAAATAACCTCTGGTTCTAGAAGAAGGACTGGAACTAGATGAAGAAAAAGAAGAACCACGTATGGATGAAGACCCTAAATTACGTAGTCTACCTCCTCTTCTGCTCCTACTAGGGGCAAGAGGAAAGTTATCAACTATGGGGACTCTTCTAGGGTTAGGGTTTGATGAAGACATGATAGTACGAGGAAGGAGTAAACAAGAATTGAATATTCAGAGAACTTTATGTGAGAAAGACAAAGGTGAAAACTATATTTATACTAAGAAGCAACCGTCAAAGGAAAAGGTGCAATGATGGAAAGGTCATAATGGGAACTATCGCTTCGTAATTGGTGAAGATGTAAAAGAGCCTTAAAAAGCGCTGCAAAGTCGGAGAACCAATAAAAAGATGCCACGTGTAATAAGCATTAAATGGAAGTGACAATTCAAGCGTCGATTCCATAATAGCATTAATGGCGGCAAATATTCCCGCTTTAATAAAATTCACTTCCCAAATATTCAATTGATGAATAAATGGCAAGTGGAGGGACTATCTGTATTGGAAAAAATTGAGTTTATATATATTGAAGTGATTGAAAGATGACGTGTCATGACACGAAGGCTGGTCAAAGAATGATGATTAGCAAAGAGGCACAAGTCGCAACAGATACGAGCAGAGACACGAGCAGATATTCAAAAGACTCGACGCTTGTACCTATTTAAATCCAAAAATTAAAGGAGAATGAATCTGATAGCACAAGAGAGTACAAATACAGTATTTAATAAGCATTAAATACTGGAAACATTAGAGAATCTGTATTGAATTACAATGACTACCATTGTAACGTAGCATTAAATGTCTTTAATTGTTATTATGACAAAGGCAAAACGTATACCTTAGAAATAGCTATAAAAAGGAGAAGATTGATCATTTGTAAACACACAAAAAAATCACTAAAAAATACTGAATTACTTTCTTGAGGCGAGCCGAAGACGCGTGCCAGAGCAGGCTAGGCACGGTCTGTCGCGAGGCGATGCGTGTTCCGGATTTTTAAAGCCTATTTTATTTCCTATTTGATTTTGGACTTGTTTATTTTATTTTGATCTTTTCCCTACACGTATAAATAGTCATTAAACATCAATTTTGAGCAGAAACCGGGATTTGACCTAAGGAGGCAAAAATAAACTAGGAGCAAGGGACGATTCTTCTACGAGTTTCTCACTTCCTTCTTCCTATATTCATTATTGGTTATGAATTTTAGTATTGTAGTTGTGCATACTATTATGGCTAACTAATTTGTTATCTAGGGTTTTGATGGAACATTTTGTAGGATAAGTTCTTGTTATGTTTTTATATAATTGAGCCGTTGGATTTCTCTACTCGTTCAACTACGTGTTTATTATTGTTGATTGAATGACCATCAATTGACTGTGCCTATTTAGTATGTATTACTCGGAAGAGAGTTCATATTTAGGTAGTTGTTGAACAACATCACTCCTAACGTATATGAGGGATCAATACGGAGGGTTTAAAGGAAGAATTAGGAATAACGAAACATTGGTGTGATACGAGTGAACCGTAACTTAGTGCCAGCTAGCGTAATTCGGAAGAATATGTCTAGTAAATTGTGGTATTTACTCGGGAAAGAATTACGACACTCAGAGAGCTCATGATCGGTAGAGAAACTTAGGCAAACTTATAGGAAACGTAGCGAAAAGGATTCTGACAATTGGGAAAATCATAACTCTAGACCTCCTTAGTCTTGTCTAAAATTTCATCTTTGTTAGTTAATAATTTTACTGCTTTTTGTCAGTTAATTAGTTAGAAATAAACATTATAACTCTATAATTAGAAAATTGTTTAGACTTGTGTTTCTTTGCGATATTGAACAATTGTAGGTAAGCCTTAGTTCTCTGTGGGATTCGACTCCGAATTTGTAAACCGAATTATATTTGCAACGACCGCTTAGTCCTTTTTATAAAGCATAGCTGGGCGTGATCAATGCTCGAGCGTCTCGCCAGTTTAAATCAAGAATGATGCATGTTCTAGGTTAAATAGTGATAAAAAATATATCCTAAGTTAATCGACTATAATTGAATTTTTAATTAATCCACTAATTAAGTATCCGAGCAAATTATTAATTAGGTGATCAAGAATAAAACATCCAAGCGTGTAATACACTAATAGTGTTTGACCATGACTTTTTCGTGTCTTTTAAATATAGTCCAAATTCATAATTAAAGTTAAGACATTTGACTTTTGAAATTCGAAAAGTGTCACTTTCTTTAAGATAGTAAAGAGAGCAATTCGTAGTACGCTTTTAAGAAATGGTTGAATTATTTCTTTTTAAAAAAATATTGGCTCCTTTTGGTAAACATCTTCTATAACAGTAGTTTTTACTCTGTAATGGAGTTATTCTTTGGCTTTAAGTTAATCGTCTATATGCGAAGTTTGGTGTTTGTTTTCAACAAACTTCCAATGCTTGCATGTATCTAATTAAATTTTTATTGTTTATTTTTGTAGCTATTTTTACTGATAAAACTTGTACTTTATTTTTAATGTATAATTATTTACTTAAATTTTTTTTTAAAATTATTATTTTATAAATCGTAATATTACTTGACTCGATCGGCATACACGTGCAACGCACGTGCCGAGAAACTAGTGAAATAGAAACTTCAAGAATTGGTAAATAAGAATGCAGCGAATTCCAGTATCATAACATATTTTGCCTAGGAGTATTATAAGATTACCCTCAGATAGTATTTATTACTCCCTCCTTTCAATTTAGATGAGGTAGTTTGACTCGTCATGAAGTATAAGAAAAAAAAAATTTGAAACTCGTGGTCTTAAAAGCTTAAGGGGTAAAAATTTTGTGGTGCCATGGCATTTGTGTGGTTATAAACGCTTCTCATTAATGGTAAAATAGGTAAAATGAATAATTTAAAGTTAAATTATTTCCAAATTTAGAAATGTGTCATTTATTTTGGAACAGACTAAAAATAAAAGTACCTCATCTAATTTGAAATGGTGGAAGCAAATAATTTCCTAATCATATAAACTAAGGCCGTTTTATATGAAATAACCTAGGTTGTTTCGGGAGAAGTGCACGGTTAGCCACTAATAACACATGTGTTTACTTTTATGTCACTGTTTAAAATGTCTTTATTCTTTAGACACTGCTTTAATTAACTTTAACTGTCCGAACGAAAATGCCCTATGCCCTTCACTTTCGAACTTAACTTCAGGACTTCAGGACTACATGTCCTTAATTTGAACTTGGAACTCTAAGTTTAGGACTTCAGGACTACATGTCCTTAACTTTTGAACTTAACTTCAGGACTTCAGGAAATGTCCTTAACTTTTGAACTTGTAACTGTAAGTTCAGGACCAAGTGTCCTTAACTTTTGAGTTTGTTAGTCTAAGTTCAGGACCTATTGTCCTTAACTTTTGGGCTTCTTTGCCTAAGTTCAGGACCTATTGTCCTTAACTTTTGAGCTTGTTAGTCTAAGTTCAGGACCAAGTGTCCTTAACTTTTGAACTTGTAATTCGAAGTTCAGGACCAAGTGTCCTTAACTTTTGAACTTGGAACTTGAAGTTCATGACCAAGTGTCCTTAACTTTTGAACTTGGAACTGTAAGTTCAGAATCCGTAACGTAGCAGAAAATCAAACGTTATTTGTATCTTTTCACAAAAAAAATAAAAAAAATAATAATTACAATTTAAATATAAGATTGATGTCAAATTACACAACAGAAAGCTAATAACAAAAAAAAAAAAAAAAAAAAAGACTACCGAACCTAACCAACCAAAAGAAAAAGAAAAATAAATAAAACTCTAGAAAGTTTGTTTTCTATTCTAGTTTCCTGCTAAAATCTTGAAGAGTTCTTCTTCGTTCCACAGCTATCTGCTCCATTCTAAAACCTGTTCTTGGACCCAGTTGCATCACTGCAAAAAAATATCCAATAAAAATTATTACTACGTAACAAAACCAAAATTCACAATGTGTTAAATCTAAGTCTCGCGAAGAAACACTAAAGAAGAATATTCTTCCGGCACAGTTCTTCTCCCTAACATGAAAGAGATAGAAGAAAGGGTAACGCAGTCTTTTCATATTAATTTTAATAGACTAGTGACTACTATTGCTAGGCATTAAAAATATTGGATAAAAAATAAATACCACTTTAAAAAGCGGCTACCCCACACAATTTTTATGGTCGTTTCAGGCTAATCGGGAAAAGGCTGATTTGCACAAATAATCATTTTTTGTGACCTTGTATTTAGAAGTTGGCCACTTTTCAAAATTAGACCAGTGGTTTTGAGCTTGTAAATGGTCACCTAGTTTGAAGTTTAAAGTAAACTAAAATTCACACCATGCGTCTAATTTTGAAAAAGTAGCCAACTTCTAAATACAATGTCACAAAAGTGACCATCTAGTGTAAATAACACAGAAAAAATAATTTCTACCTGAAGTCTAGTCAAAGGTTCAATAGGATAAAAATGGGAATTAATTAATTAACTTTACTCCAATTATAGAAAACGGATAGAGAATTGTTCTAAAATGGCATCACTCTTATCTTCTAACTTTTTTAAATTTTCTTGTTTAATGTGTCATATATTCATTTTACTTTTACTCGGCTTTTAGTCATATATGGACAAGTTCGTGTGCGCTGCAATGTAAATGTAAGGAGAGTAGCTTATTACTCCATTAGACTAATATGGTAGGAGTATTTAATAAACTCTTTTTTTGACTAGATATATCTTTACCCTCATTTTGTATATTTAATAAAATCTCTTCATACTTTTTCCTTTTTGTACATTTAATTTCTTACTTAATGGGAATTAATGGTCACATATAGAATGTTTCTTACTTTAGAAACACTTTGAAAGAAAAAATCCCATCTAAGAAGATTATGAGGATACACCTTTCTTCTCATGTATAAATACATAGCACAAATATACATAAATTCAAGACAACATATACAAAACCATTTGATCAAGTGTCAAACATGAGTTATTTAAAAAACAACCATCTTTTCTTCTTATTCATTGTTGCACTTAACCTTGCTCTAGGGACAAGTTCTAAGTTGACCCCTAGACTGGGTTTATTTAGTCCCGGTTATCTAATGCATATAATCGACAACAGCCCAACTAATTCTCCAGCTTTGACTCTTCGTTGTCAATCTAAAGATGACGATCTAGGATATCATACACTCAATGTTATTGGTCAAGAGTTTAGATTTAAGTTTCAAGAATAATTTGGTGGTGGTACATTATTCTTTTGTCATTTTTATTGGAATGGTAAAGACAAAGCATTTGATGTTTTCGATGATTTTATGGAAAAGGCCTAAAAATGTCACTCAACTTTCAGAAATGGTCTATTCGTGTCATCCGTTAAAAAAATGTTATTTCCATGCCACTGTCATTACACCCTTGGCTTATCTATGCCATTATTAAACTAACGGCACAAAGTTTTTTTAAATTTTTTTTTAACACTAACATTTCCACGTGTAATGTCTTCATTGGTCCAAATTAACCAATGCCCCACTTAATTTTAACCTCGGTTAGGTCGATTAACCCAAACTCCACCCGGTTAAGTTTTTACCCAAATAATCAACTCAACCCAAAACCAAACCTAACCCTTCCAAATCCCCCCTCTCCGGTCATCTTCCCCAAATAAAAAATTGGCCTTTCGTGTCTTGGCCCTTTCCACCATTTTTCGCAAGGAAGCCGCTGCTTATGGTCTCTGTCTTGCTGAAATTGATGAGATGATGAGCAGAAAATTCCGTAGTGGGGAGGAGGAGTCAAGTGAGCTTGAAGTTGTTTGCTTGGAGGCAAGAAGGTTGATTGCTGAGAGGGAGATTCTTTCTCCCAAGTCTAAGTGAATGAGGAGTTTCAATTTGACATAGATTGCGAAGATGTTGGATATGATTATAGTCCCAAATTGATTTCTCAGTACTTCATGACCAAAAACCCATTTAATTTTCCAATTGAAGGAAATGGTTGCTTCCCACTCTCTAAACTAGATGAAAGGATTTAATGGAGCTAGGGTTACAATTTCAGAAAGATAATGGAGAAATTGGATTTAATGGAGGTTTTAGGGTTGCTGATTTGGGAAAGACGACTAGAGCGTGAATGGGATTTGGTTTTGTTTTAACCGGGTTGGGTTTGGTTAGATAGACCTAACCAAGGTTAGAATTAAGTGGGGCATGGGTTAATTCAGACCAATAATGACAGGACACGTGGAAATTCAAGTCTTATAGATATTTACAAAATAAAATTCCAGTCGTTAGTCAAATAATGGCATAGATGGGCCATTTCTGTAACGGCAATGGCATGGAAATAGCAATTTTTTAACGGAAGACATGAATAGACCATTTCTGAAAGTTGAGTGGCATTTTTACGCCTTTTCCGATGATTTTATATCTGACCAATGTGGATCCCTTGGCGCTTTAGTGTCTGAATATTTTTGGAAAGTGCAAGAGGATGGTTTCTATTTTGGACCTCATCAAGATGCTACATTTGAGAAGAAATACTCATGGTAATAAAATGTATAGCTCGTAACATCTAGATCCATTTCAATTTCGCATAAAAATAAATGAGAGTATATAATCTCACGTTTGTAGGTGAGAGGAAGAAATAAAATGAATTCTCTTATACTAATTATTTCTCGATTCCATTTCAACTATATAATCTCACCTTAATTTCAAATTTAAAAAGATCTAACAAAATAAACGAGTACGAGCTTCTACATGTCAATGTGGTAGGGGTAAAATATCCAAATTTACTTCTCTATTTTTAACTACAGTATTATTTAAAATTTTCCTCAGTTATACTTCGATTCATGTCCATGGTGGAACTCCATTACGATCAAAGACAGATAAAAAAATATTTTGTGTAGTAAAGGAATATTTTTTTATCCTTTTCCCCGGCTATTTTACCAGCTTGAAGATTGGGTTACACCTTATAGCCACAGATAAGTATCTTCATCATTAGATTGCCTTGGTACTATGTTCCAAGGCAGGTCAAGTTATGTGACAATCTTTTCGTCCGAAAAAAAATAATACTTTTTGGATTTTGAGAGTCAAGCTAAGTGTTATTTCACTACTAGAAATTGGCGGAATACTGCCTAAGGCCTAATCGGTTGGAAAGAATGTAAATTGATTGCAAAAGTTAAATAACCAATTTCAAATAAATATACCGACCACCATCGATCAGTAAATGTGGTCCTATAATATCGAAATACTGTTTTATCTGACACATTTGAAAAATCCAACTGACGTCGGTCGGAATTTGCTTAATTTGCTTTTTCCCGCCTTGTGTCAGTTGTTTTTTTTAATAACAAATATAAATTTTAAAAAAATGATAAAATTACCAACCGATGTCGGTCGGTATTAGTAATCAAACATGGTCAACCATTTATAGATTATTGTTATTTACAATCTACATATATTTAACATCCTAAATTGTAATATTTCATATATATATATATATATATATATATATATATATATATATGGATTTTGCTAACTTACTATATGGTTGTAGTAGGTTAGCAATGTATGCACATTTAATTTGCCTTAAATGCCTTTATTATCAAAATAACAACCCATTAATATAAGGGGTTTCACTGTCTTTTTACAAAATCAAAAACCTGGTTGATCTTATTCCTCTTCTTCTTTCTTTCTCTCACTTGTCTATCATGATTGCCCACAACAACAAATATAAAATTAGAAAATAAATTAAAGACAAACAAAAATTTCTCTTCTCAGAATCATTTGGGTGACGAAATTTCTATTCATTGTTATTTCCTGTTTTATTCCTTTGTTCGTTTACCGCGAGTAGATATGAAATTAGAAGATGCAATGCTAGTTTTAACGGCGATCTCCGTGGAATTGTTGTACGGAGGAATTGTTATTGAGATTTGAGGTATTCAGAATATATTTGAAAACTGATATTAGGAATTTTCGAGTAACAGAGGAAGAGCAAAGCTTGTGGATTGTGGAACTGAGAATGAGATTAAAATTGAAGATGTCAGATAATGGATCTCTTTCTTGTTTAAGGATTTATAACTGTTTCGCTTAATTCTTTGAATCGCCACAACAATCTTGTCTTTTCTGCTTTCAGCCTTTCACTATGAACGGCGACGAGAAATAAAAGGAATAGAAGGGCAGAAGAGACCTGGTTTTAAGATTCGAATAAAAAGACAAAAAAACACTATCTTTATGCTTGTCTAGTTGTGATGTTAGGGACATTTAAGCCAAATTAAATGTGCATACATTGCTAACCTATTACAACCATATAGTATGTTAGCAAAATTATACATATATATATATTTACCCCAATCGTGGGATTTGACTGAGTATATATTATTGTTGCTTTAACTTGAGTTTTAATATTACACTACATCTTATAACACTATATATTTTATTTTCAAATGTGCTCTAGTGTGTTGGATGCCGATACTTAGACTCGATCGCTCACACATTAAAACTCAATATTTAATTTACTAAGGCCGTCAGTATGCCCGAGTGTCTTGCCAGTCAAAATCAAGAATGATGCATGTTCTAGGTTAAATAAAGTGATAAAAACATATCTTAGATTTAGAGGTGAATCCGGAATTTGAAGGTTCCGGGTGCCATACTACTTTGAACGTAGACGTATTATTATTTACACGGTCGAAATATGAAAATATTTGGTCAACTTGATTCATTTTAGGCTTTGATTCAGATTATTCTTCGTTTCGATTTATATAGACAAATCGCTTGAAAAAAAAACTACTAATTATGATAACTTTGCACAAAGAATGAAAATTTTCAAAATATTACTAATATTATAAATATAGATATTTCATTATTGTCCTCAACGAATTTTCAAAATTTGAAGACGGTCAATGATGTCATCACTACTTACATTTGCACTCCATATTTTTTGGTGAAAGATCAAAATAACCTTACAATTTTAAAAGATTAATATACCAACTTTCATTAGTTTCGAAATCTAAACCTTTTTTATTTATATTTTACTATTTAAACATATTTTAATTAATATTTATGCGATTTTTAGCACTTAGTGAGACTAGTACTTAAGCGAGAGCAAAAATCAAGAATTAATTAAATTAGGATAATAAAAGATATACTAGGATGAATTATATTCTTACAAAAAAGTGTATTTGCACCAAGACAAAAGAGCAAAATGCATGTAAAAATATGTATTTGCAGCAAGCCAAAAAGAGCAAAATACACAGAAAAATGTGAAGTGAAAACGTGTATTTAAGGCAAGCCAAAAAAGTAAAATACATCTAAGAACATTTATTTGCAGGTAGCGAAGCGAAAAAAGCATAAAGACAGCAAATTTCACGTCAAGTTGGGTTCGGACTCCCGTCATTTGGGTGGAAATCCTTGCCTTCGGCTAGTGGGCATTCCGGGTGCCACTTTTTCAACTGATCCACTGATCAAGTATATGCCCGATCAAAATACTAATCAGATGATCGAGGAAAAGATATCCAAGTGCATCATACACTAGTAGTGTTTGACCATGGCTGTTTCATGTTTTTTAAATATATTCTGAATTCATAATTAAAGTTAAGAAGCTTGACTTTTAAAATTGAAAAAGTGTCATTCTTTTTAATACAATGAGAGCAGTTCGTAGTATGTTTTTAATAAGAAGATCTGTTCATTTGGTGATTCCAACCAAACAGTGTCCAACAACCTTCCTTACTAGATATTAGTCAAGTAAAAGCATGTGGGTATTTAGTTGAGTTGTCGTCGACGGTAGCACTATTCCTTTGAAAAATCGCCCTAACCAATAGTATTAGGTGGTCGCCTGGTGGGGATTAATAGGGAATATTGGACAGCTAACTTTTATGTGATTTGATCTTTGATTAGACATATTATATTGTGTTAGATTTATTTAGGATAGAAGCGGACCCAGGATTCGGCGGTCGAGGCATCATGACATTTAATATAAATTTGTCACTGCTCATAAAGATCGGAACGGGGGCCTATGCTAATATCTAACTATTTTTTAAAGACATTTGCAAGTATATATTGAGTTTTTACCGAAGTTTTCGGGTGCCGGCGACCCCTCAACCCATAATTTTTGTCCGCCTCTGTTTACGACGGTGGTGATAGAGATGGATTCACGATTTGAAGTTTAATATGGATTCTTATAATAATAACTAAATTTATAATTAATTACTTATAGATATTTCGTAAATTTCGTAATACATTAGAAGCTGGGCAAAAGCTATTGAATTCGCGTGTACTCGTAATTTATAAAGTAGAACTGCACGCTTTGGATTGTGTTTGGATTAGCTTGCCGCACCTTCGGATATTATGTTGAATTCTTAACAGCTCAATGAAGAGGTGATAGTTGGACAACTTCCCTCGTAACAATGATTAGTTGTACTCTTTCCGTTCAAAGAAAATGATAGAGCTCAAAATCTGATGATTGTGTGCATCTTATTAGCTGTGCCAGATTAAATATTTATTTACTAATATTTTCAAATAAAATTTACATGTGTAAAAGCTACATACTTTACATAAAAAGCAATAGTACTACTGGCATATTCGCGTCGAGTGGTAAAATACTTCCTCTAAAAAAAATTGTTCTTGAAGCTCAAACTCAGGTTTCATTTTATTTTACAATAATTGAGATACCGTTGCGTTTTCATTACTGTACAAAATGTATTCTTAAAATGTGTTCTGCTATGGTTTATGATAGGAGACAAAACGAAAGAAAGAAAGAAAAGTCAAAGAGAAAAGAAAAATGACAGGCGAAAAATTTATCTTTGAATTCTTTTCTTACGATGTAAGCACTTAAATAGGTAGGACATTCAAATGCTTATAAAAAGGGTCTTGCATTTTCATTTGCAGATCAGCCTCAACTTCTTCTTTCTCTTCAATTAATAAAGAGTTATTCTTTGTGTGATCATGGAGTAGGAAAAAATTACCGAACCACGTAAATCTTGTCTTGTCTTGTCTTGTATAATTTATTATTTTTCTTTTTTAAATATTTTTTCCCTTCTATTAACCCGACACACTTTCCAACAACTGGTATCAGAGCAAAAATAGTGTAATTCTGGTAGAGAAGTACGATATTGATGCAGGTACTCTTCACAAGAATAGTGTGACACTATTGATCATCATTACTAACACTATTCATTAATAGTGATAGTACTATTCACTAATAGTGATTGTTGCCTACTTTATACGGTTGTGATATTTTTCTTACATGGAATAATATTCGTCATTACTATTCATAAGCACTATTCACATAAAAAAATTGTGAAAAATGACATCGGAAGAAGGGTAAGATTGACAAGTTCAATGGCAAAGATTTTGTATTTTGAAAAATACAAATAGATGATTATTTGAACCAGAAAAAATTACACTTACCTCTGACCGAGGTAAAACTAGAGAATATGGTCAAAGTGGATTGCGATCTATTAGATTGTCAAGCTCTTGGTGTGATTCGTTTGACGCTAACATGAAATATGAAGTTTAACATCATTAATAAGAAGACCAATGCATGCCTGATGAAGGCTTTATCAAATATGTACGAGAAGCTATCTGCTTCAAATAAAGTCTATTTGATGCACCAATTGTTCAACTTAAAGATGACAGAAGGTGAATCTATTACGGAACATAATAAAGAGTTTAATATAATATTAACTCAATTGAGTTCTGTTAATATAACATTTGATGACGAAGTCATGGTATTGACATTACTTGTTGGAATTGCAATAAAAAGGGTTACTACAGTAGTCAATGTAGAGAACCAAAGAAGAAAAAGGAAGAAAATTCAGAAATAAGTCAGTGATGCACTAATTTGTTGTGCAGACAATCCAGTCGAATCTTGAATTCTGGACTCAGGTGCATCCTTTCACTTTGTATGATGCAAATAATTATTGAATAATTATAATGCTAAAAATTTTGGGAAAGTTTATCTAGCAGACGGCAAACCTCTGGACATTGTCGGGAAATGTGAAGTTCATATAAAGACTTCACAAGGCACGCTATGAAAATTGCAAAATGTCCGGCATGTTCCTGGCCTAAAGAAAAATCTGATATTTGTGGGTCGGATTGACAATGAAGGATATACAACAACATTCGGTAACATATCATTGAAGATAACCAACAAAAATTTGGTTGTGGAATGAGGCTTCAAGAAGGGAACATTGTATGCAACTACAATACAAAGAAATACTATAGCAACAGTTGATCATGGTCGTGATACAACATTGTGGCACCCCGACATATGAGTGAGAAGAGAATGAATTTGTTAGCATCCAAAAAAAAGTTGTCAAACCTAAATGTTGAATTAGGTTTGTGCGAAGATTGCAAAAGTTGTCAAACCTAAATCATGTTGAAGCTGGAACTAGTGCATACAGATGTGTGGGGACCAACTCATGTAACTTCTCTGGGAGGCTCACGCTATTATGTCACCTTCATTGATGATTCTACAAGAAATGTATGTGTTTAGTTTTTGAAAAATAAATATAATGTGTTTGTTACCTTTAAAAGATGGAAAGCTGAAGTTGAAAATCAAACAAGTCTAAAGTTAAAATGTATGAAGTTTGACAATGGAGGAGAGTCTGATAGTCGAGAGTTTAAAGCATTCTGCTCTGAAAATGGGATCAGAATGATCAAGACAGTTCCTAGAATACCGAAACAAAATGGCATTGCTGAGAGGATGAACAGAACCCTGAATGAACGAGCAGGAAGTATGAGAATACATTCTAGATTGTCGAAGTATTTTTGGGCCGAGGCTGTTAACACAACAACTTACCTCATAAATAGGGCATCCTCTGTACCGCTGAATTTTGAAATTCCTGAGGAGGTATGGACAGGAAAGAAGGTAACTCTCTCACATATGATTTTTTGTTGTTGTGTTGCTTATGTGCATGTAAACTCTAATAATAGACATAAGGTTGATCCTAAAGCCAAGAAATATTTTTTTATTGGCTATGGTGATGATAGTTTTGGTTATCGATTTTGGGATGATCAGAATAGATAGATCCTAAAATACAAGAATGTCACATTTAATGAAATGTGATGTACAAGGACAAGCTTAAAGTAGAACTAACCAGCACCAGCAAACAGACATCTGAAATAGTTGAGTTAGAAGAAATCTCAGACAATAAAGTGGCTAGAGGGATTAAAACTGATTCTAAAATTGAAGATGAAGAACTAGAAGCCAAATCTGGATCAGAACCAGAAGCCGAATCTGGATCAGAACCAAAAGCCGAATCTGGATCAGAACCAAAATCGGAACCAGAGATAGAATCAAATGCAGAACCAAATCTGGAGTCAGGACTTGAATCAAATTTGGGATAAACTACTCTTGAACCTACATTAAGGAGATCTAAAAGAGTCATGAATACTCCAGATAGGTTAACTATCTCTCTTTACTATTTACTTCTGACTGATGCTGGAGAATCAGAACATTTTGTTGAAGCAAAGCAGGTGATAGACTCTGATAAATGGAAGCTAGCCATGAAAGAAGAGATGAATTCTCTTTAAAAGAATAAAACATAGATACTTATAGAGTTACCAAATGGAAAGAAGGCATTGCAGAACAAGTGGGTGTACAGAGTCAAAGAAGAGCATGATGGTAAGAAGAGATACAAAGCACGATTATTAGTAAAAGGCTTTCAGTAGAAGGAAGGAATTGACTACACCGAGATCTTCTCTCCTGTAGTCAAATTAACTACTCTAAGGCTGGTGCTAAGTATCGTAGCTGCAGAAAATTTGCATTTGGACCAACAAGATGTTAAAACTGCTTTCTTACATGGTAACCTTGAAGAAGACATCTACATGAAGCAACCTAAAGGTTTTAAATTTTCTGGTAAAGAAAACCTTGTGTATAATTTGAAGAAGAGTTTGTATAGTTTGAAACAAGCTTCCCGAAAATGGTACAATAAATTTGATGGATTCATGCATAATAATGGTTTCTCACGATGTGAGATGGACCATTGCTGTTATATCAAAAATCTTGATGAATCCTATATCATTTTATTGTTGTGCGTTGATGATATGCTAATTGCAGAATCTAGCGTAAATGAGATCAACATGGTGAAGCAACAACTGGCGAAGGAGTTTGAAATGAAAGACTTAGGACCAACTAAGTGAATGCTTGGGATTAGTGGTAAGTAGGGATTTTGACCGCTTAGTTCTCTTTTACTTGCGTTTTAGCTAAAAAATGATTAAAGGTATCCCCGAAAACTAACGAAATGTGCTTACTTGCAGAAATATTGAGAAATAAGCCAAAGAAGTCAAAATCAACTCATAAAGGAGTCAAAAGTGAACAAGAATCAAATCTAGGAAAAAAGACTAGCAGTGCGGCCGTAGAAGGAAGATTCAGAGAGTGGTGTTTTTGCCAGCTCAGGTAATGCGGACCGCACTGAAATTGTACGGCCGCATGAGCTTAAGTGCGGCCACATCCATTATTATGCGGTCCACAAGATTGAAGATTCAGAGAGCTAGAAAGTAAAGGAGTGCGGACTGCATCACTTTTGTGCGGCCGCATAATCCTAAGTGCGACTGCACCCACTTTTATGCTGACCGCAGAAGCCTGAAGTGTCAAGCCCAAATTCCCAAGACTGTGGGCCGCACGATAATTGTGCGGCCGCAGAAGCCCATTGTGAGGACCGCACCAGAATTATGTGGCCGCACAACCTTCGCAGCGACATTTTTGTTAGATATTTTCAGCTTAGTATAAATAAAACTTTTTGTCATTTTTAGGTTAAGTATAGTTTGCAGAGGTTCACCTGGGCAATTTTCTTTACTTCTTTGAGTAATTTTGTACTAGATTGACTTCTTAACATTAGATTTTCTTTGTTTAATCAATTATTATGCATTTTATCTTAATTTCTTCTTGTATTTCTTTATTTTTCATGAGTAGCTAAATCTTTAGCTAGGGTTGTGGCTTGACCCTAGTGTGGGTACTAAATGGGTATTTAATTTTAAGGGTTGTTTGTGATTGGGTTAGTGATATTTAGCCTTGTTTATGCTTAAATTCTAGAATTAATGATTGCAAATATTGATTCATGCCTAATAGACCTAGTTTTTGATTGAGAAAGAGAGACTAGGTTTAGGAAAGCTTGGCTAACAAGGAATTGGGGTGAACTCAAGAAGTTGATAGCCCCAATTAAAGGGTCAAATCTAGAGATAGTAAGACCCGACTTGAACATATATCACTTGATTTGTGCAATACCCATTTGGGCTTGGGAAAGCCAGATTGGGCAAAATCACTCAAACTACCGAGAGGTATAGGGTGAGCAATTGCGTGTGATTGCTATATTATGATCCCAATAAATCAAACTTGCCCTATAGTTTACAATTCGATAGGTAACCACCTAGGTGGAAGTCACGATCCTAGATTCCTTTATAATTTGAAAAATACTCAATACCAAAAACATTGTCTTCTAGTTTATTAATTGCTTAGCTAAAAGTAGAAATAGAAACAACCACCAAATATGTGGAAGTGCAATCTAAGGCACATCATACATTTACTGTAGTTATATACCTAATCCCATATCTAACTCCCTGAGGAGTCGACCCCAACCTGTGTTGGGATTTATTATTGATTTAACTGCCTCACTACCTATAATTGTGGTGTGAGTTTGGGTGAGATCAATTTTTGGCGTCATTGCCGGGGAGTTAAATGGATTTAGCTATATATCTAGGTTTTTGTGTGCTTTGTCTTCTTTTCCTTTTGAGTCACTAATTTTATTTTTGAATTGATTCTAGGTATGAAAATGGCTCTAAACAACGAGCCCATTGGAAATGTTCCATTGGGGGAGGATGTGGACGATGATGCCATGGATGAGGTTCCTCTTGAACATTAAGCTAATAGATGAGCCTGCCTCACGATAATGTGCCTGCTCCTCCCCCCACACCTCCAAGATCGGCAGCCCACCGACAATTACCAAACGAGGGTTATGCAAGTGCTATAGTCCTGCTCCGCATTAGGGTGGGTAATTTCCAAATCAACAACGTGATGCTTATACTACTTGAGCAACAAGAATTCTTCACCGGGGCTCCGAGTGAAAATGCCTACAAGCTTCTCAAGGGGTTCATCGATACTTGTTGGGGGAGCAAGCAGACAAATGTTTCTAAGGACGCGCTGAGGTTGAGACTATTTCCATTTTCTCTACAGGGAAAAGCATTGGAATGGTTAGAGAGGTTGCCCAACCATTCCTTCCACACTTGGAATGAGTTGGCATAAAAGTTCATTTCCAAATTCTTCTCTCCGGGACATATGGCAACGCTTAGGGATGAAATTCTTGCTTTCAAGCAAGAACCCAATGAGACATTGCACAAGATTTGGGAAAGATATCGTACTATGGTTAAAGAGTGCCCGAACAATGATATGGCTAAGGTCATGATCCAACAGACCTTCTGCAGGGGGATCAACACAACTAATCGATGTGTGGTTAACCAACTTGCCGGGGGGAAACTTCATGAATACGCCATATGCCGAAGCTTGTGAAATTCTTAATGAGATGGCGGATACCTCTTCAGCATGGCAAAGTAGAGCCAATATTCCACAAGGTGACCCTAATGTTATTCATCTACACAAAGCGCTACATGATCATGGTAAAGATATTGCCGAGTTGACAACTACCATGAACCAATTGGCCAAAGCTCAGCTTCAACAAGTTCAAGGGGCAAAACAAGTGCATGCAATGGAATGTGTGAATATGATGGTAAACAAAAGACGAAAACAAGGTCAACAAATGCAAAGCCGTTCGGAACAATTTATGCAAAATGATAGTGGTTATGATCAAGGTGATCCATTCAATGAGCAAGACGAAGAAGTTCAATATGTCAACAATTATCAAGGTCAAAGAAATAATGCTCAAGGGAAAAATCAACAATAATGGAGGTCACAAGGGAACCAAGGTAATTGGAACAACCAAAACCACCAAGGCAACTGAATTGGTGGCAATCCTAATCAAGGCAATTGGGGTGGAAATAACCAAGGAGGGTGGAACAACAACAACAATCGGGGGTTGGGTTTTCAAAGGCCCCCGATGTTCCAACAACTGAGCCCGAGCTCTTCTTCCAATGAGTAAGTAGAATTGAAAACATGTTTAAACAATTGATAGAGAAGAATGCCGATTCTGATGCTCAATTAGCCTCGCACAACACTTCTATTTGGATTTTAGAGGTTCAATTAGGCCAAATCTCACAAGCGTCCTCCTAAATGGGCACTATCTAGTGATACGGTGGTGAACCCGAAGGTTGAGAATAATACGGGACATGCTATGGCCATGACTACTAGAAGTGGAAAAGGTGGAGATGCAACCACCTCATGTCAAAAAAGGATTGTGGATGAAGATGTTGTGGTTCAAGAAGATGAAATCCCAAGCAATGTGGTTCAAGCTAATGAAGAAGTGAGAATTGATATAGATGAAAGTGTGGAGGAGATGCAAGAAGAGATGAACCCGTCTAGGGAACACATGATTGACATGCTGGAAACGGTAGTGTCAAAGGCTAAGGCACCAATGCCAAGGCCCCCTCCTCCATACCCTTAAAGGCTTGCAAAGAAAAAAAGTGAGAACCAATTCAAAAAGTTTATCGATATAATGAAGAGTTTGTCCATAAATGTACCATTGGTTGAGGCATTGGAACAAATGTTGGGATATACAAAATTCACGAAAGATTTGGTAACCAAGAAAAGATCAATGAATTGTGAGACCATCAAGATGACTCATCAAGTGAGTGCTATTGTGCACTCAATGGCTCCGAAATTGGAAGATCCGGGCGCTTTCACAATCCTTTGCACTATTAGGAGCGCCAATTTTGCCAAAGCATTATGTGATCTCGGGGCAAGTATCTACTTGATGCCCTACTCAGTGTTCAAAACTTTGGGAATTGGGCAACCAAGACCCACATTCATGATGTTGTAATTGGCGGATTGAATAATGAAGAGGCCTTTGGGTATTATTGATGACGTATTGGTTAGAGTTGACAAGTTCACCCTCCTAGCGAATTTTGTGATCTTAGATTGTGAAATGGACTATGAGGTGCCTATCATTTTGGGTAGACCTTTCCTTGCTATGGGGAAGACTCTTGTTAATGTGGAAACCGGTGAGATCACTTTCCGGGTGGGTGAAAAAAAGGTGGTCTTCCATGTGTGCAAATCAATAAGACAACCGAATAGTAATGAAGTTTGTTCGTTTGTAGATTTAGTGACCTACGTGATAGTTGATGATGTAGTACAACAATGAATGTTGAGAACAAATTGGAAGTCATTTTGCTCAACCTAGATGATTGGGAGGAGAGTGATGGCTATGTGGAGTGTGTAAACGCATTGCAAGGCATGAGGTCGTACACTTATGAGCCCCGAAAGCTATCTTTAGATTTTGAAAACCGGAAGACTCATCCAACAAAGACCTCAATCGAGGAGCCTCCTACCTTGGAGTTAAAGCTATTGCCCTCGCATCTCAAGTATGAATTCCTTGGCCCTTCTTCTACTTTATCGATTATCCTTTCTTCTTGCTTAACTGGCATGCAGGTAGAGTCCACATTGGAGGTGCTACAAAGGAGGAAAAGAGCAATCAGATGGACTTTGGCGGATATCCGGGGCATAAGTCCCCCCCTTTTGCATGCACAAGATTATTTTGGAGGAGGGTGCCAAACCCCCCATTGAACATCAAAGAAGGCTTAATGAAAGCATGCAAGAGGTGGTAAAGAAGGAGATAATCAAGTGGTTAGATGCAGGGGTTGTTTACCCCATTTCCAATAGCTCGTGGACCTCTCCAATGTAATGTGTCCCAAAGAAAGGGGCATGACTGTGGTAACAAATGACAAGAATGATTGATCCCAACAAGAACCGCTACCAGGTGGAGAGTGTGCATGGACTATAGGAAACTCAAAAAAGTCACCCGGAAAGATCATTTTCCACTTCCATTTCTTGAACAAATGCTTGATAGGTTGGCCGGACGTGCTTTTTATTGCTTCCTTGATGGATACTCTGGCTATAATCAAATTCTTATTGCTTCCGAGGACCAAGAGAAGACCACTTTCACATGTCCTTATAGTACTTTCTCATTTTCAAGGACGCCTTTTGGGTTGTGTAATGCACCAGCGACTTTTCTACAGTGTATTATGGCTATTTTCACCAACATGGTGGTGGACATTCTTGAGGTCTTTATGGATGATTTTTCTGTGGTTGGGAATTCGTTTGAAGATTGTTTGAACAATTTGGACAGGGAATTGGCAAGATGTGAGGAGATAAATTTGGTGTTGAATTGGGAGAAGTGTCACTTCTTGGTTGAGGAAGGCATTGTCATCGGCCATAAAATTTCAAAACATGGTATTGAGATTGACCAAGCTAAGATTAAGGTTATCTCCAAACTCCCTCCTCCTACATCTGTGAAGGGAGTGAGGAGCTTCTTGGGTCATGCGGGTTTCTATCGCCGATTCATCAAGGACTTTTCCAAGGTGGTGAACCCATTGTGCAAACTTTTGGAAAAGGATTCCAAGTTCCATTTCAATGAAGATTATATGAAGGCATTCGAGTTGCTTAAGTTCAAGTTGACTACTACTCTTATTATCACCGCACCGGATTGAAGCTTGCCTTTTGAGCTCATGTGATGCTAGTGATGTTGCGGTTGGAGCGGTGTTGGGGCAAAGAATCAACAAAATCTTTCATCCGGTCTACTATGCTAGCAAGACCATGAATGATGCTCAAGTCAACTACACAGTAACCGAAAAGGAATTTCTCGCTATTATTTTTGCCATGGAGAAGTTCCAGCCGTATTTGATGGATACTAAGGTCATTGTTCACACTGACCATGCGGCGCTTCGGTATTTGATGAGTAAGAAATATTCTAAGGCAAGGTTGATGCGGTGGGTGCTTCTTTTGCAAGAGTTTGGTTTAGAAATTCAAGACCGCAAGGGTAGTGAGAATCAAGTGGCAGACCACTTGTCCTGATTGGAGGAGGAGGGGAGGCCAAATGATGGCTTTGAGATCAATGATTACTTTCTCGATGAGAAATTGTTAGCCATTTCAATGTCTGGGATGCCATGGTTCGCCGATCTAGCCAATTATCTTGTGAGCGACATTGTACTGAATGAGTTCTATTCAAACCAAAGGAAGAATCTCAAACGAGATGACATGGATTATTATTGGGATGAGCCGTATCTTTTCCGGATATGTACCGATGGTGTGATCCGGCAATGTGTGCCGGAAGAAGAACAAATATGAATTCTTGAAGCTTTCCACTCTTCACCGTATGGTGGTCATCATGGTGGATCTAGAACGGCTACAAAGGTTTTGACTTGTGGATTCTATTGGCCTACCCTCTACAAGGACGCTAGTAAACTTGCCAAGTGTTGTGATGAATGCCAAAGGGCCGGTGGGATTTCTAAGAAGAATGAGATGCCCCTTACCACCATTCTAGAGATTGGTATCTTTGATGTTTGGGGTATTGATTTCATGAGACCGTTCGTGAGCTCTTGTGGGAACACTTACATTTTGTAGTTGTGGACTATGTGTCAAAATGGGTTGAAGTCGTGGATTTACCCAATAACGAAGCTCGAAGTGTGGTGTCTTTCTTGAAAAAGAACATCTTCACAAGGTTTGGTACTCCGCGGGCCATTATTAGTAATAGGGGTTCACATTTTTGCAATCGAGCTTTTGATACCTTGATCACAAAGTATGGTGTCACTCATAAACTCTCAACCCCCTACCATCCTCAAGCAAGCAGACATGTTGAAGTCTCCAACTGGGAGATCAAGAGTATTTTGTCAAAGACTGTGAATGCCAACCGAACAGATTGGTCAAGAAAACTTGATGATGCTCTTAGGGCTTATAGGACGGCCTACAAGACGCCGATTAGGATGTCTCCATATTTATTGGTGTTTGGGAAGGCTTGTCATATTTTGGTAGAAATTGAGCATAAGGCCATGTGGACTTTGAAAAAATTTAACCTTGAGTGGGATGTCGCTGCAAATCTAAGAGTGGCACATTTGAATGAGCTTGATGAATTCCGGTATCATGCCTGTACAAGTTCGTCCCTTTACAAGGAGAAGATGAAGTACATCTATGACAAGTACATCCATAACAATGAGTTCAAAGAAGGTGATCTTGTTCTATTGTTCAATTCCTGGTTAAGAATTTTTTCGGGCAAGTTGAAATCAAAATAGAGTGGACCCTTTGAAGTGGTGAATGTAACCCCCTTTGGTGCTCTAGATTTGAAAAAGAAGAACGATGAGGTTTTCAGAGTCAATGGGCACCGGGTTAAACATTATCTTGGCAAGGTTGATGATGGCCACATTGTGGCGGTTCTTCATTTCAAGTGGTTGGTAATCTGTGTCGTACTGCGACGTTAAATCTGGTGCTTATTGGGAGGCAACCCATGTGTCTTTTTCTTTCATTTGTTTTTCTTCTTTAGATTAAATAGGCTTTGTTTTGTGCTAACCAGTTTTAAAGTGTGTGCATGAATGGGTGTGCATTGCAGGGGCTGTGCATGAAAATTTTGGCTAAGTGTCAAAGTGCATGGTCTCTGAAGTTGGCCTGTCAAAAATGCTTAAGGAATTGCGGTCGCACACATTTTTGTGCGGTCCGCACTGATACTACAGCCACACTCATTTTTGTGCGGTCCACAGTAGGATTTCTCACAAAGGCGAGTAAGGAGTGCAGATCGCATCAAAATTATGCGGCCACACTCAGGTAAAAATAGTGGGTCCCACGAGTAAAAGTATAAATAGGGCTTCTTGCATTTTTTTAAAAACTTTTCGATCTTTCGAGCCCTAAAGTCAAGCTTGCACAGTAAATTTCCCATTTGCTCTCAAATTGTTCCCTCATTTCCTTACCTGCATCTTCATTACTGGTATGTTACTTTCTTCATTAGATTCTTCATCTTTTGTTTGCTTTTATTTTTGATTTAGGGTTAATCACATGCCTAAAAATGTCAATGCTTAGTTGTTTTTGCTTAGAATCTTGTGGGTAGCATCTTGAACAATAATTGGGATCTGGGTAACTAGCTAATAATGTTTGATTGCTAAAACTATGATGATTGAGAGAAAATATTCATAAACCTTAGGCTAGTGCCCGTAGAATTTGCATTATGCGGCTGCCCACATTTTTGTGCGGTCCGCAGTAGAGGTTGAACGGCTACACTCACTTTTGTGCGGTCCGCAACCCTCAGAGTTAGGAAAATTTTGTGCTTGACTTGTGCGGCCGCAATCAGAATTGTGCGGTCCACAATGGACTTATGCGGCCGCACTCATTTTGTGCGGTCCGCAGTGATGAAACTTCAGAGACCCCAGTAGTTTGAATCTGGGGCTTTGCGGCCGTACTCATTTTTGTGCGGTCTGCAATGGGCAGTCTGCGGCTGAACTCACTTTTGTGCAGTTCATACTGCCCCTTCTGAGAATATTTTTCTGCAACTTCCAATTAAGTTTATGCATACATTACGAGCTTCAATTGTAACTGATTTCTGGTTCTTATGTGTTGCAGACAATGGTTCAATTGTAACTGAACTCACTTTTGTGCAGTTCTTATGTGTTGGAAGAGGGCAGCCAAGACTCTGAGCCCTCTTCCTCAAATGCTCCCCTGCTCCAATAAACTTAGATGATAATGATGATGTTCCAGATGATGGGAGAGGGGGCGATACTGCAGTGCCAGGGTTGGAAAGATCAATGAGGCCAGAGATATGGGAGGACAAATTTGTTAGTGCCAATGCCTTCGTGAAGTTTAGGGAATGGTGGCCACAGAGGTCGCTCACTCTTGAGCGATAGTTCTTAATGACAGACCTGCACAAGCACAACCCCAATGTTCTTAGGCAATTCCAGGAGTGGAAAGGATGGAAATGGTTCACCAACAAAGTCCTAGATGAAAATGAGTACCTGGTCAAGGAATTCTACGCAAATGTTGCTCACATCAAACTGGGAACGAAGGTGACAAAAGTGCGGAATCTGAAAATCTACATTGACTCCTGTGCACTGAACACATATGTGGGGTTTGAAGAAATGGAGGCAGTGCAATATTTGGAGAAACTAGCTATGGGTGATGTAGCTCGCCCATGGCTAGCTGAGATTCTGACAATCCCAGGGTCAACACCTCTGTGGCTCACAACAGGGGTTCCAATTGTCCGAACCACCCTAAACTTTGAAGCAAAAGGGTGGAAAATGTTCGTTTGCAGCCGCATTGACTCATGCCTCATTGAAAACATGCTTCCACTTCCTCGTGCAGTTTTGGTGGCCTCGATTATGGCTGGGTATCCGATAAATATTGGTGTCATCATGTCCACAACATCACTCTAGTTGTCCAGAAGGGTGAAAGATCCTATCCATACCCAAATTTCCTCACTGAGTACTTCAAGGATCAAGTGGTGGAGTTGAAGCATTATGATACAAATATGAAGGCCAAGTAGCCTTTCTCCTGGTACCACCTTTAGAGAGATGACAACCCTAAATTCGAGGGTAAAGCTACTACCTCTGCTGGCCAGTCTGAGGAGCCAGCAGTAGTAGTTACTGATTCAGCTGTCGAACCTTTCACAGCAACTAATACTTCCATTAGGACAGTAGCCATGCCACCTTCATCCTCCAGAACACCTGCTTCTGCTAGATTGGTAGTGCCACTACCAGGTAGGAGTGTGCATGCGATTTATCGATTCGATTTTGACCCTTATCGATAATTACTTATCAATTATCGATTTGTACATATGCTTATCATTATCGTTTCAATAAGGTTTCGATTTTTTCTATTTCGATTTATCGATTTTTGGGGCTTATCGATTCGGTTATCGATTACACCAATAAGAAAATTTGTGGGATTCCACAGAAAGTATATCGCTATAACTACCCAACAACCACCGCACTGTTAACTACCACCACAACCTCCTCGGCACAGCCACGCAGCACCGGTTCAAGTCATTCATACAAGAATACAGCAAAGAGTATACTACATGCGAGGAGTATATACACCGTCTCGAGATTTTTCCTAAGCATCTCTTAAAGGCATCTGAACATCACGCTTTGGATCCTACAACTCTTCATGGAGTTACTCAGTTCTCTAATTTAACTGCAGAGGAATTTGAGAGGATGTATATGTGTGTTAAAGGTGTTGGCCGAAGGACTTCCTTGTTGGGGCAAGGACACGCGCTGCCGCTGGAAGTGAAGGGGTTGCCGGAGAGTTTTGATGAGAATAAGGGTATATTTGTCTTTTTAGTATATCTTATCGGTTTATCGATAAACCGATAACCGAAGAGGACAAAATCGAAATCGAAATCGAAATCGATAACTCAATAAGGAAAATTTCGAAATTAAAATCGAAATCGATAAATCGTTAAATCGATATCGATAAATCGATAACAAATAATCGATTCGATTTATTGATAAACCGATTCGAATGCACACCCCTACTACCAGTTCCAGCTTCCTCTACTTACCCTCAGACTGCGCTGCGAGTCTTCCAAACATTGGGAAGTCTCAACAACTGGATGCAGGCAGCTACTACAAAGTTGACTGATATATCTAGTGCTGTTGTAGCACAGTCCTCAGCCCCAGCTGCCCTAGCTGAGCCACAGGTACCTCCGTTAGTGGAGGAAACATTGAAGAAGATTATGACCGACCAGAAGACTATCATGGCTAAGGTGGTGGCACAAGGGAAAGCTATTAAGGATTTGGGCGAACATGTGAAGAAGATGCGGAAGTCTTAGGCATCAAAGAAGTCGGTGCACAAGCTGAGAAAGGAGATTGAGAAGATTACATTTGCTGGTGATTTACCATTGGACTTGCTCATGGAGTCAGCACCCCCAGCGGCACAGGCACTACTAGCAGCACAGACAACACCAGAGGCAGTAGCTGGCCAGTCTGAGGAGCCGGTTTCCATTTCCCACACTGCTGAGGAGATGATCCAGATGCTCAACAACCTAGTTGTCCCTAAGCCTAGAGATGATGAGATACAGGTTGAGGCTGAGGTTGCTGATGATCCTATGCAGACTGAGACCACATAGGGAGTTCTCTTAACTCTTTACCCTTTCCTTGTTCTTCTTTTTTGTTAAGCATTAGAGACGATGCTTATTTTTATTTGGGGGGGGGGGGAGGTGGTCTATATTGATTATTTGACATTTGGGTTGTAATAACTCTGACACTATTTTTCTTTCATCTTTATTTTCCTTTGGTATGTGTATATTATCTCCATTTGATATAAATATTCATTTCCTTTATGTATATATTCTTCTCCCTTATGTATATATTCGTTTGACTGTGGGTTGTATATTTATTTATCTCGCTTTCTGTAGTTTATTTTATAGTTTCCTTAGTTCATTTTTCCTTAGTAGTATAACTTCTTATTTACTTTAGTAGCTTCTTTTTATGTTTTGAGTGAATAATAAGCCTTTGGTTTTCTTAATGCCACAGTTCTTTCCAAAGGTGGATTATGTGTGAACCGGGTGGCTCTTCCCAACGATGGATAACGTAACAACCTTCTTAAGGGATTGAATCAGTTTTCTTTTATGTTTGTTAAATGTAGTAGTAATAAATAAAAGGGGTCTCAAGCATGTTTCACTTGGTACCAATACATTACCTATGATCGTATGGTTGAAAACAAGTTGTTGGCAGAAAATAGCTCTAGTTGTGACTCTTTTGACTCTTGTGTTGACTTAAGTAGTCATCGAGTGGTTCAAATCGAGCCATTTGTGATTCTCAATCTTAGCTAGGGTTGTTGTGGGCCCTCGACTCTATTCTCTTTAGCAATCCAAAAGCGTGAGAGGTGAGATGTTTAGTTACAAGTCTAAGTACCTGTGCTAATGGTCTAGAACTTGCCTCAAATGTTTGTCTAGGCGAAATTCTAAGCGTAGCTTGTCTTGAGAAATGATCGTAGGCTCTCCTTTATCCAAATTGAAATTTGAAATCTTCTATATCCTAATAATGTGATATCCCTAGTCAACATCTTTAAGTCGAAGCCCTTTTTATTTCAATAACTATATTACAAGCCTTCATCCATTTTGTAATGACCTTCTCTTGGCACCCGATCTTTCCTTAGCATTCTAGACAAATAATTGGCAAAAACATAAGTTTGGTGGAGAGAAGAGGAGTTTGAAAGTGATGAAAGTTACAAAGAAGAGATAGAAATGAAGAAAAGGGAAGGCAAAGAAAAGAAAGAAAGAACAAAAAGAAAAATGCCAAAAAGAAAGTGAATAAAGTAAAGAGTTGAACGGAATTCAAAAGAAAATAAGGAGGAAAGGCTGAAGTAAATAGAAAAGGAGAAAAATGAATATTATGATCAAGAAAGAGTGACATTACGTCTCTTTAGTTCCCCCGAGGAAGAAGAAAATGACTCAAAAATTCGAGAAAGTATGAGCCGAAAAGAGAAAATGGAGTGCTTAGGGAAAGATGAAACCATTATATTCCAACTAGTCCTACCTTGGTCCAAAAGCGTTCATTACATCCCGCAAAAGCCCTACATGATTTCAAGTTGAGTGAGCTTACATTAGTGGTGATTTACATAAGGGGCAAGCCTATGGTACTCAAAGCCGGACTTCTGACATTCTTTTGAGAGAGATGAGCGAACTTTTCACAATTCTTGCCTTGAGTGTTACATTCTAAAGTGAGATTTGCAAATGGAGAGTAGAGGAGGAGGAGTTTGGGATCTACAATGACCTAGATGAAAGAGCGATCTTCCTTGATGAATAGAGTCAACTCTTGGTGCTCTAGTGTCACGCTAGAACTATTGTACTCAAAAAATCAATCATTGCGTTGTTGATAATTCATATGTGTTGTGGATAATTGTTGGTCCCAATTGATGTGTAATTGATTCACCTTAGGCTAGCTGAAGTATCCCCTTTTCTAGTGGAGGTGAGAATTGCCTTATTTGCTTGAGAACAAGCAAAAGCTTAAGTTTGGGGGAGTTGATAAGTAGTGATTTTGACCGCTTAGTTGCTCTCTTTTACTTGCGTTTTAGCTCAAAAATGTTTAAAGGTATTCCCAGAAACTAACGAAATGCGCTTAATTGCAGGAATATTGGAAAATGAGCCAAAGAAGTTAAAATTAACTTATAAAAGAGTCAAAAGTGAACAAGAACTAAAACTGGGCAAAAAGGCTAGCAGTGCAGACCGTACAATTCTAGTGCGGCCGCAGAAGGAAAATCCAAAGAGTGGTGTTTTTGCCAGCTCAGGGAATGCGGACCACACTGAAATTGTGCGGCCGCATCCATTTTTATGCGGTCCGCAGGATTGATGATTCAGAGAGCAAGAAAGTAAAGGAGTGCGGACCGCGTCACTGTTGTGCGGCCGCATAATCCTAAGTGCGGCTGCACCCACTTTTATGCGGACTGCAGAAGCCTGAAGTGCCAAGTCCAAATTCCCAAGACTGCGAACCGAACGATAATTGTGGGGCCGCAGAAGCCCATTATGCGGACCGCACCAGAACTATGTGGTCGCACAACCCTCGCAGGAGCATTTTTGTCATATATTTTTAGCTTAGTATAAATAGAACTTTTTGTCGTTTTTAGGTTAAGTTTAGTTTGCAGAGGTGCACCTGAGCCGTTTTCTTTACTTCTTTGAATAATTTTGTACTAGATTGACTTCTTAACATTAGATTTTATTTGTTTCATTAATTATTATGCATTTTATCTTAATTTCTTCTTGTATTTCTTTATTTTTCATGAGTAGCTAAATCTTTAGCTAGGGTTGTGGCTCAATCCTAGTGTGGGTACTTAATGGGTATTAATTTTAGGGCTTGTTTGTGATTGAATTAGTGATATTTAGCCTTGTTTATGCTTAAATTTTAGAATTAATGGTTGCAAACATTGATTCATGCCTAATTGACCTAGTCTTTGCTTGAGAAAGAGAGACTAGGTTTAGGAAAGCTTGGCTAACAAGGAATTGGGTGAACTCAAGAAGTTGATATCCCCAATTAAAGGGTCAAATCTAGAGATAGTAAGACCCGACTTAAGCATATATCACTTGATTTGTGCAATACCCATTTGGGCTTGAGAAAGCCAAATTGGGCAAAATCACTCAAACTACCGAGAGGTATAGAGCGAGCAATTGTATGTGATTGCTATATTACGACCCTGATAAATCAAACTTGCCCTATTATTTATAATTCGTTAGGTAGCCACCTAGGTGGAAGTCACGACCCTAGATTCCTTTATCATTTGAAAAAAACTTAATACCAAAAATATTGTCTTCTAGTTTATTAATTGCAATCATTAGCTAAAAGTAGAAATAGAAACAACCACCAAATATGTGGAAGTGCAATCTAAGACACAACATACATTTACTCCAGTTATATACCTGATCACATATCTAACTCCCTGAGGCATCGACCCCGACCTGTGTTGGGATTATTATTGCTTCGACCGCCTCACTACCTATAATTGTGGTGTGAGTTTGGGCGATATCAATGAGCATTGACAGAAGCAGGTCTGAAGGAACCTTAAAATTATCTCAAGAAAAGTACATACAGAAGGTACTAAGTAGGTTCAGACTTCATGATGCAAAGACCAGAAGCACTCCACTGGGAAGCCATCTTAATCTGCCAAAGAACCAATCACCTAAGACAGATGAAGAAAGGAAGTACATGTCCAAAGTTCCATATGCTTCAGCAGTAGGAAGTTTAATGTATGCCATAGTTTGCACTAGACTTGACATAGCCCATGCAATTAGAGTTGTCAGTAGATACATGTCAGATCTAGGAAAGGAGTATTGGGAAGGTGTAAAATGGATATTGCGATATCACAAAGGCGCCTCAGGTATGACACTTTGTTTTAAAAGGAACAATATTATCTTACAATGTTTTGCTGATGCAAATTTAGGCGGCGATCTGGATAGTCAAAAACATACTACAGGCTACGTGTTCACCTTGGATGGTTCTGCTGTTAGCTGGATGCCCAGACTTCAGAAAAGTGTTGCTATATCTACCACTGAAGCAGAGTACATAGCAATCTTAGAAGCTGGAAAAGAGATGATTTGGCTCAAGAATTTTCTTAAAGAACTAGGTAAAGAGCAGGACAATTGTGAGCTTTTCAGCAATAGTCAGAGTGCAATTCATCTTGCCAAGAATCCAGTATTTCATGCAAGATCAAAGCACATCCAATTGAGGTATCATCATATGTGAGAGTTGATAAGTGAAAGAACTATTTCCATGCAAAAGATACCAGGATCAAGAAACCTGTCAGACATGTTGACTAACGTTGTCGGTGTTGACAAACTGAGGTTGTGCACTGCCTCAATTAGCCTTCAAGACTGATAGCGTGAAGGCGCCACCAGAGAATAGCAAATCTTTTTTTTTTAAAATTTCTTTCTTGATGTAACATAGGTTTGAGGGGGAGATTGATAGGAGCAAACCTGTTGTTGTATGTGAAAGAAAGAAAAGTAGACAGAACAAAAGAAAGAAAAGTCAAAGATACGAAAAATGATAGGAGGAAGAATTCATCTTTGAATTCTTTTCTTATGGCGTAAGTACTTACGTCGGCAGGGCATTCAAATGCCCATAAAAGGGGTATGTATTTTCATTTGCAGATCATCCCTTAACTTCTTCTTTCTCTTCAATTAATAATGAACTATTCTTTGTGTGACAATGGAGTAGGCAAAAATTGCCGAACTACGTAAATCTTGTCTTGTGCAATATATTATTTTTCTTTTAAATATTTTTTTCCCTTCGATTAGCCTAACACGCTTCTCAACAATAAGTGATCCATTTAACTGACCCTCCCAAACCTATATAGCTGCAAATATTTTTTTTCCATCAAGGGAGTGTGTTATCCCCACTGTAGAGATGTATGTCACTGGGAAATTTTTCTAATTTCTAATCTTTTATTACATATTGAAGTCAAAAAGCTGCCAGAAATCATATGAAGCTAAAAATAGAAGGTTCTTACACATTGAACTAATAGTCACTTCCAGAAATAGTAGGAGATTTTGCTGCTAAATTGATTTGAATACAACTAAGTGTGTCAGGAAGTCAAGTGAGCCTTAAAGCAACGGATGAAGTTGTTTCGACTTGTACGGGTTCGAGCTATGGAAGCAAAAACTAATGTTTGTATTAGGATAGACTGTTTCCATAACACTCTTTGGAGCGCGACTTTTTCCCGAAAATACTGCGTGAATGTGGGAAGCTTTGTGCATCGGATTGCACCAGTGCACAAAGTAGGAGGTTTTACTGCTGATTTGAATACACTTAAGTTGGTTGATTTATTACAGAGATGAAATTAGGATTTGAATTTGTGGGTTTAAAATTTTAGTCTTTTTAAATTATTGCCGTCAGGCTAGCTCCGTGGTTGAAGTGTGTTAACCACCATAGTACCTATAGTCTGGGTATTTCAGTTTACTTCAGTTCGCTAAAATAAATGTAAGTATAGGTGGATTTCTATTACTATTATCTTAGAGCTCGGTGCCTGGAATGTTTACTGCAAAGAAAATTAAATATGGAACATGAGTTAATTTTAGAGTCGTTAGACTGCTTGGACGTCAAATAATTAATGTCAAATCATTCTGCTTATTTTAAACCATAATTTTAGACTAAATAGAAAATTAAAGCTTAGCAATCGGTAAATGGAACGCTCAAAGGGAAAGGATGTGGTGCAATGAATGAGACTGCTCTTCCCTTAACTAGAGATCTCGAGTTCGAGCCCTGGGTATGAAAAAATCCTTGGTAGGGAGCGCTTCCCCCGAATGGAGCCTTATGCGGCGCGAATCCGAATATAGTCGGGCTCCAATACGGATACTGGATACCGGGTGGGAAACCCCAAAAAAAAATTCGGTAAATGGAGGGGAATATAAGTGCAGCCGTTCTCTGTTGTATCTGCCAATGAAGTAAGTGTTGACTCGTATTCAGTATTTCTGAGTATACAATACAGAGTGAAACTGGAAATACAGCTAAGTTTGAAGTGGAACAAATTAAATAGATCCTTAACGTGGTCCACCTCTTCCCCGTACTCCGCGCATAGTAAAAGCTTAGTACACTGTGCTGTCCCTCTTTCGAAATTCTTTTTTGCTGCTAAAGTTATGCAACAAAATAATAACATAACGAAAGTGCATCGGCCATCGACAATGTAAAAAATATTTACACAATCAATTTAATTATAAGATAATTGCATGTAAAACTTTATGATAAAATATTAATTTAATAACCTTATAAAGAATAATTGACCTGCTATCATAAGTTAAATTATATTATTAGTATTACAAAATCTTTATGCTACAGATGTATATATAACTTAAATACTAAAGGAAATCATTGGTCCATTATCCAATCACTTAAAACATCCTTGCTAGCTTATTGGCTTATTCTACTTTCTAGGAAACTAAGAAAATAAAACTATTAACAAAAAATGAATCTATATTCTACAACCGTTGATCTCCATTAAAATTCCCTCCATCATTTCTAGCCGTTGATCTATTTACATTGACTTTCTCGTCTGATCTTTCATTTCAAATAAATCTAAGGGAATAACTTGAGCTATAAATAATAACACTCTCCTTGTATCCAATCCTGCAGCCTGCAAACAAGAAATATAAAGTGTTAAGATCTTGAAATTTACGTTTACTACATAAAGTATATATTCATCTGAATTCTTGAGCAATTAAAGAGAGATAGATATAGGCATGGCAACTGAGCAAGAACAGAGTAGCAGTAGTAACAAACTCCAGAAATGGTCTCTTCATGGGAAGACAGCTTTAGTTACTGGTGGTACCAGAGGAATTGGGTAAGTTACTCTTGACTTTCGAATCGGAAACAACATCTCTGTCCTCCCAGAGTAAAATAAGGTCTGCATAACACTACCTTCCTCCGACCCTACTTATGGGAACTCATTGGGTTATTGTTGTTGGTGTACTCTTGACTTTTCGAACCGTTCTTCTTAAAAAGGAGGGTCAAAAATTAAGTGTCTACGGAAATGCGACTTTCTTCAATTATTTCTCTGTTCATTGTTTCTTTTATTTAGGTTTGCAATAGTGGAGGAATTAGCAGGATTTGGAGCAACTATACATACATGTTCAAGAAACCAGAAAGAACTTGATGAGAAAATACAAGAATGGAAAGGTAAAGGATTTAAGGTGACTGGCTCTGTTTGTGATTTGTCTTCCAAAGAACAAAGAGAACAACTTATTCAGACTGTTTCTTCTGTGCTTGAGGGCAAGCTCGATATACTGGTAAGTCTCCTTGCTAATTATATTTTTTTTCTCTACTGAAATTGTTAATTAATTAGAATAAAATGATCAATCTCCCTAAGCACAATCTATCCATCCTTATAGAATGTTGAGTTACCACAATGTACGAATAATAAACTCAGTGTAATCTTACAAAGTGAGGAATGTGCACATATCTTATCGCTACCTTTGTAAAGATAGAGAGATTATTTCCGACAGATCAAAGAATTTGAGTTACCGCAGTATTAATCACTAGCATCCGAAATTTATGTCTGAGGAGGATAGAATGTACAACAACTTTACCCCTATCTTTATGAAGATAGAGAGATTATTTCCAATAGACCAAGAAATTTGAGTTAATTACAAGAGTATTAATTACTAATATCCGAAATTTATGTCTGAAGAGGGTAGAATGTACAAAGATTTTACCCTTCATGAAGATAGAAAGATTATTTACGATAGACCAATAAGAATTTGAGTTACCACAGTATTAATCACTAACATTCAAAATTTACTGAGCCGATTAATCTAGATTTGCACCGCCTAGAGAGAGTTACCAAGGACAATCTTCTTAATGTTTGAATTTAATTTTAGACACTATTTGATTTATATTTTTTTTTAGAAACAAATACATGATATCACGAATATGTAAAAGTATTATGCATATTTATTTTAAGATTTAAAAGGATTTAATTAATCCAGTTAACTCTTTGAACAACATCATTTTAAGTGAGAGGGAGCTCTTATCTCTATTCTCTACTGATTTTTCCATATGTTAACACATCTTTTTGTTATAAATCTCTAACTTTAAGAAGTAAAAGCATGTACTATTAAATATGTAAAGATGGATTTTAATCTATTTAACTCTTTAAATAGTAAATAACATGTAGTATTAAATGCGACAGAGAGCTATTAAAAGGACGTAAAACCTCTCTGTTGAAATTGTAACGTAAACACCCTCGTCATTGGCGCCACATGCCAAGATATAAGTGAAATAAGAATAGGAGGGGAAAGGCCAAATTTAGGTGACAAACTTCCAACAGCATCAATGATAGAAGACAAAATTGGAATACTGTAAACGTTATATTTTCTTTCCTGTCCTTTTCTTATATTTATAGCTAATTCTCATCTCTTGGAACTACTTACTGACATATAGGGTCATTGCATTATATGTATTTTCCAAAAGTGTGTTAACCGAGACAGACCTAGAATTTGAAGATAGCGGGGTGCATGAGCAAACTGTTCAACCAGTACCCCGTAATTAGACTTAATTTTATAATTTCAAACAAAATATATGATCGTCTTTAATATATATATATATATATATATATATATATATATATATATATATATATATTCAAAAATTTATCAAACTTAACAAGGTCCGTGACCCCTATTCCCGAAGCATAAGTCTGCCTCTCTGCGAGTATAACTACACCCTCTTAGTTTTGGCAAATTAAGTGAAATATTTAAAAATGATCAATATGGCTTAAAATATTAAATAATATGGACGAAGAGTGCATATGGTATTCCCTGCGTTTCAAATTAGGCGAGGTACTTTCATTTTTAGTATGTTCCACAATAAATGACTCATTTTTAAATTTGAAAATAATTCAACTTTAAACTTTTTATTTTACCCATTTACCCTTAATGAGAAGATTTTATAACAACAAAAATGTCATGGCCACATAAAGATTTTACCCCCTAAGTTTTTAATACTACAAATTTCAAAAAAAAAAAAAATTCTTAAACTCCGTGCCGAGTCAAACTATCTCATCTAAATTGAAACGGAGAGAGTAATTGATTATAATCTTGTTCATTTTGTTTCATATGGAACTTTATTATAGGTGAATAATGCTGCAATAAGTATGATAAAAAGAGCTGCGGATGTAAGTGCAGAAGATTATTCAAAGATTATGGGAACCAATGTGGAGTCCCCTTTCCACTTGACCCAAATTGCTTACCCTCTCTTGAAAGCATGTGGAAATGCAGCTAGCATTGTCTTCATTTCTTCCCTTGCTGGTTCAGTTGCACTACCTGCACTTTCTGTCTATGGAGCTTCTAAAGGTAAAATTACCAACACATGAAACTATTATATCACAGGGGCCGGCAGAGCCAGCATTATAGCTACGAGTTCAGCAGAACGCAATATCTTTGGCTTAAACTCTGTATTTGTGTTAAAAAATTCATTGAATATGTATAAATAGTTTATTTAGAATCTACTCCCCCCATTCATTTTTACTTGTCCACTATACTAAATCAAGAGAAAGACAACTTTTTTTTCTCTCCTATTTTACCCTTATCATTAATTGCTCATTTTCAAAATTATTTTTCAAAACTTTTTAAAATGCTATCATTATTGGGGTTTAATTTATATGGTAAAATATATGCTACAATTATTATTTCTTAAGAAACATGAAAAGTTCAAAGTAAATAAGTAAAAGTGAACGAAGAGAATAGTAAGTAAAAATGATTATGGTTGAGAACTCATAAACTAAAAATTCGAGCTCCGTCAACATAATATTTCGGTTATTGCTTGAAAAGTTTCTTGATTTCAAATTAGTGATTATTCTTTTATTGAATAAATAGGTGCAATCAACCAGCTGACGAAATTTTTGGCATGCGAGTGGGCTAGTGACGGAATTCGCGTTAACACAGTCTCTCCATTTGCTGTCAAAACCAACATTTTGAAACCGGTAATGTCCCTAGTATCCAAATTTGCACTTCAGCTGTAACATATTTTTTTCCAATTATAGAGTACAAGTTTTGAATAGATATTTTCTAGTCTAAATGGTATGACATTATCATAAAATGAGGAAAGAACACATTGATTTTGGAGAAAGTATTCAAATTTGCTAGAGCTCGACACAAAATACTATGCCCCTATGTTATGTTGTCGACGCTGCAAATGTCTATATATTGCTTAGCGTGCAAGGAAATGTTATAGTCTCACGTTGGTTGAGGACAGTAGCAAGGCTAGGAAATTTAGTAAGGGCATTTAAATTTTGAAGTGGGTTATGCAAGGGTGTTTAAAATCTATTTTTTACTCAATAACAAATGATATTTTATCCCATACATAGCTTCTCCCGTGGTTGAGGATGTAATTTAATGTCTTTTATCCATATTTTTTTTACAACGTTTAGCTATAATTTGCAGGAGGACATTGACCCGTCATTATTGGGAAATTATTCAGAACTGATGTGCAGAACACCTTTGAAACCAATAGCAGAGCCAGATGAGATATCGCCATTGGTGGCATTCCTTTGTCTTCCTGCTGCTTCACACATTACTGGTCAGATTATTCATGTTGATGGTGGATTTTCAGCTGGTAGTTTCAAATTCCAGTCTTAATTAAATACCCAAAATACAAAGAAAAATACAACATGGGTTGGCTCTTTTTTGTTTTATGTTTTTGTATCAACAAACAATGTTCTTGTAAAAGGTTGGCTCTTTCGCAATGTAAAATTGTTTCCTTGCTGGCAGTAACGGAAAATTTAGTATTGTTGATTTTTACAAATTTCTTAAATTCAACGAGAGCAATGATTTGTTGAGACTGATTGATCTTGCAAATGTAAACTGCCAAACAAACTAATCATTAAACGTTGTAATTAATGGTCTAATGCTTATCAGAGTGTCAATTCCATTACTAATTAACATTACTTTGTGTCATTTGTTTCGAACGGATATCGTGAGATAATCAACGAAGTACTATGATTACGTTGAAATTTGAAAATGATCAAGAATACTAGTATCAATTTTCACTTTTTTCCTTTTGTGAATTTCGTTTTTGTACATGAGGTGAATACTAGATTTGAACTTTTACTATTATAAAATAATGACAGAATAAAAAGTATACTAATGTGTGAATCCAAACATCGCCTTATAAAAGTATTGAAATAAACCAACTCAAAATATAAATCACTTAGAAATTTTTGGAGCCTGAAGTTTCTTTTTAAAAAAACAAAAAAAAAATCTTTTGAAAGTTAAAAAGTTGTATTCTAAGAAAAAATGTTTATCTTCCCAAATACTAATAATACGATATATAATGTACTTAATAATAAACAATTAATAAAGCAAAAGCTCCATAATCCTTTCTTGGATGAGCTAAATTACGTAGCACAAAGTGGAGTGTGGAAAATTTGGATTGCCTTTACTCAAACCCAAGAAATGAATAGAAAAATAGTCATAATTAATGTGAAGGGAAAAACTTATTATGAACAATAGCCCATGATCTCCTCCCCAAGAAAGTGACACAAATATATACAGTACAAAGACAAAATCCATCTTCCATCGCCAAAATCGCCAGATTCTATGACCTTGTCGGCCGGCACGTCCGTCACTAATGGAACAACACCACAATCTATAGTAAGTTGCTATCTCAAACATTACTAAATAGGAATAAAACTAGAAAAAGAAACAAAGATATGGAGTATATATTTAACTTTACCACCAAAATTGTATATGGGATGGCTTGATACAGATGGAGATTCAAAATATATAAAAATTTATGGGTTCAATCTTTAAGGTTTTTAGTATATTAAATTAGTAACGGAGCCAGAATTTTTACCAAGGGGTATCAAAATATAAAAAATATATATATATATACACCGAACAGTTTAGGGGAGTCAATTTATAGTGAATATACATAAAGCAAAAATATTTATATAGCAATACAATGTAATTTTCTGGCGAAGGGATGTCGCACCCCTTGGTTGAATGTGGCTCTGCCATTGTATTGAACCTGTTATATTTTTTAAAGTTATGAGTTCATATCTATCATATTTTGCAATTTTAAAATTTTTTTATCATAAATTTATACTCTACGTCGAAAGTTACGAGTCAAATTGAACCGTCCTCAGAATACTATATACGCCCCTGACTTAGATATTCTTACACGTTTATTTAAGCTTGATAATAGAGAAACTTTTCGCCAATAAGTGTTCTCCATGAGCCTATCCGACAAGCCACTGAATTTCGAATACAAAATACCCAAAGCCAAAAAAGAAAAAACACAAAGACGACTGGTAATTTTATACTATAAACAACTTTACCACACACTACAACCTAAGGCTGTAACGCACCCCACCCTTCAAGCACAGCCTCCAAAGAAAAATGAAACAATTCATAACAAATAACACGTGCAGCAACTTTCAAGGGAAAAGGAACAGACACACAAAGTAAAAGTATTGATTTTGGAGTAAAAGTACAGAAAAGGTACAAATATTTGAGCATATGAAGGAGTCCATGTCCTATTGTGTAGAGACAAAACACTTCATTTTTGGATAATAACGCAGGCAAATGGTTTAGCTTTAGCCCTCCCAAATGATGGTTTGAAACTTAAATTATAGTGCATGCTTTCGTTCTTCTGAATAAAGCTGACAAATAAAAAAAATATCAGTCGTTCCTAATTTCGGGATAAGTAAGAATGTTACAGGAGGATACGGTGATGTATTTATTTATCAATGCTGTTTGAATTCAAGGCTGCATGCATGGATGCTAGAGATGGACTTCATTTCTTGTGTTAGAGATTGCTAATTAGTTCAACTTATCAGCTGTGTGGTAAACCTATAAATAAACAAAAATATTACTACTACAACACCAATAACAGATCAGTGAAATCCCACGAGTGTGGGATTTGGGGAGGGTAATACGAAGACTTTACTCCTATCTTGGGAGAATAAAGAGGTTGTTACCGATAGACCCTCAGTTCGGGAAAGGTGGAAAGACATAGTAGAAATAGGCAATACTGTAATGACCCGGCCGGTTGTTTCATGAGTTATCGCTCCGTTTTCCCCATTTCTGCTTCTTATTGTCTTGTTCAACTGTACTATGTGTTATCGGGTTGGTTGGCTCGGGTTCAGAGAGGTTTTGGTAAGGTTTGAAACACTTAGTCTCTTTTGAGTAAGCTTAAGTTGGAAAAGTCAACCGGACGTTGACTTATGTGATAAAGGGCTCGAATGTGAGTTCTGATGAGTCGGATAGCTTCGAGAGGTGATTTGGGACTAAGGAGTGTAATCGGAATGTGTTTTGGAGGTCTGGAGTAGATTTAGACTTGAATTGGCGAAATTGGAATTTTGGTATTTTCCGGTTGATAGGTGAGATTTTGATATAGGGGACGGAATGGAATTTCGGGAGTTGCAGTAGGTCCGTTGTGTCCTTTGGGATGTGTGTGCAAAATTTCAGGTCATTCCGACGTGGTTTGATTGACTTTTTGATCGAAAGCGAAATTTGAAAGTTTTTGAAATTCTTAGGCTTGAATCCGATACAAATTTGGTGTTTTTATGTTGTTTTGAGCGTTCCGAAGGTTGGAAGAAGTTTGAATAATGTTATGGGATATGTTGGCATGTTTGGTTGAGGTCCCGAGGGCCTCGGGTGAGTTTCGGGTGGTTAAACGGACCATTTCATGTTGGAGGATAATGTAGAAAAACTGTTGTTGGTGTCACAGGTTTTTGACCTTCGCGTTCGCGATGCATGTCCCGCATTCGCGAAGGGTTGGGATATGAGGCTGTGAAGTTGGACTTCGCGTTCGCGAAGGTGGTCCCACGATCGCAAATGGTTGAGCTCAATGATCATCGCGTTCGCGTAGAGGAAAGGCGAGCAGCTGGGTCCAGGTCAGGTTATTCTTCGCGTTCGCGATGAGTTGTGAAGCTAAGGCTTCGCATTCACGTGCATGGGGTCGCGTTCGCGATGAAGGGAAAATGGTCAACTTAAGTTTGTGGTTCGTGGCGTTGACCGCGTTCGCAAAGAAGGATTTTGAATAGCTGGGCAAAATGTTTTGAAAGGCCATATCCGCGATTTTGGGTCTAATATTCACCATTGTTGGGTGATTTTAGAGCTTTTTGAGGAAGATCGAAGAGGGAATCAAAGGGAAACACTTGGAGGTAAAATTTATGGACTTAATACTCAATCCTAAGGTGATTTCTACCTAATTAATCATGGAATTTGTGGAATATATGCCTAAAAATTGGAAGTTAGGGCTTGAAAATTGGAGACCTAAATCTAGGGATTTGAGGGGTCATTTATGGTTGGATTTTGATGTATTTGATATGTACGAACTCGGGGGAAGATAAGGAGTTTATTAATGTAATTTTTATCGAATTTCGAGATGTGGGCCTGAGGGTCGGGTTTGGTTAATTTCGGAATTTGTGTTGTAATTTGATTGCTTTCGAGTGGGCGTTGTTCCCTTAGCATAATTTGATGGTTATGTAGTGATTTTGGTTAGATTTGGAGCATCTGGGGGCAGATTCGAGAGGCAAAGGCATCGCGGGCTAGAGTTTGGACCGGATAGAGGTGAGTAATGATTGTAAATGTTATTCTGAGGGTATGAAACCCCGGATTTCACATCGTTGTGCTATTTCGAGGTGACACACACGCTAGATGGCGAGCGTGGGGTCGTGCACTATTAGGGATTGTAACTTAGTCCGTCCCGAATGACTGTTTTACTGGGTATTTGATTGAAAACTGTTTGCTATCATCTTGTTTTGGGCTGAATGCCATATTTGGGCCTCGTGCCAACTATTTTGGACCCTTAGGGGATTTTTACTACTATTCCTCACTGTTTTAACTATGTAATTGTACTCGGTCATGCTATATTCTACTGTTTTCACAACTCAGCCATCTTTACTCGTTTTTGATATTTTAAATAATATTTTGGGTTGAGCATCATGTTTTACCGTTGCCCGAGTGGCTTGTGAGATTTTGACTGAGTAAGGCCGAGAGCCTGTGTTATGAGGATACTATGGGATCGGGCTGTGCGCCGCAACAGTATTATACTGATTCATGATTATGAGGCCGAGGGCCTAAGTGTACGCCACAAGGTGGCTTGATATGAGGCCGAGAGCATATTAGATTATGCCACGAGATGGCTTGTTATTGCACTCGGGCCGTAAGGGGCCCCTCCCGAAGTTTATACACCCCCAGTGAGCGCAGGTACCTAGTGTGATTTGTGATATAGACCGAGGGGCTGGTGTTGTTCCATATTATTGCCCAATGGGCTGATACGAGTGATTGTGAGGTAGCCCGAGGGGCTGATTTATGTGTCTATCTTTTCCCCTGTTTTAATTCACTCGTTTGAATTATTAATAGATGTTTTAAGAGGTTTTTACTAAACTGGGGTGTTTTTACAAGTTTTCACTATTTTATTGCCTTGTATTTGTTTTATACTACCTCTTTGTAGCATTTTGCTGTGTTCTACGTGTTTTCTTATCGCTCAGCTGCTTTTACTTTTATTACTCACTGAGTTGACGTACTCACTCCTTGCACCCTGTGTGCAGATTCAGGAACCTCGGGTCCCGCTAGCGAGGGCTGATTGCTTCCAGCAGGCTGTTCGGAGTTCACTAGATAGCTGCTCGGCGTTCGCAGCCCAGTGCTTCTCCTTCCTATCTTTATTTTTCCTTGTACTAGCCTTGTACTAGACTGTGTAGACTTTTCATACTCTTAAACGGATGTTTTAGATGTTCATGACTGGTGACACCCCGATGTCGGGCTGTATTTGTTTTCGCATTTGTTCTATTTCACTCTATTTTGGGATTTATCACTTATTAATGACTTAATTATGAATTATTATAATTGTTAATTGGCTTGGAGGTTTGAGTCGCCTGGCCTTGTTTCATAATACGCGCCATCACGACCGGATTCGGTTTAGAGTCGTGACAAATACTAATATCAAGAGCCAGAAAGATAATAACGTCAAACCAAGAGCTAGATAATAGATGGAAGAAAGCAATAGCAACAAGCATCAACCACAACAAGATACTAAGAAACCAACGCGGATGATAATAGGAAAACATGTAAAATTAGCAATCTAAGAACAAGAAAACACTACCAAACTAACCCTAATGCCCCATGTGCGGATCAAAAGAGCTCGACTACCTACTAACCTTCTATCCTAAATAAACAAAAATGTTAATATTAGTTAAGATTTTAAACTATATAAATAAATGATTCCATAATAGTTACTACTAGTACATTAGCATGTGGTAATTGGGTAAGTAGTATAGTCTTGGATTCAAATATGTCAGCATCAAGAAACTATTTTTATTATTTAGTTGGGATAATGTATAAAATCCTCCCCGACCTATGATCATATTACCAACTACACACTTTTTCTTTTCAGGGGTCCTATTACCCTTCCCTCCCCCCGAACTATTTTAAAGTAGGTTGTTCCTTCTATTTTCGGTAGGCTTTTCCTTTTCAGAAGACCTAGGGCTTTGTTAATTTCTCTTGTAATGTTTCCCAGCGGTGGAGACTGGATCTTCTCTACTGGAGCAGAAGGTTATGGAGCCTGATGGTTTTGGGGTTCGATGGTCACAAACACTGGATATGCTACTGGGTCCTCCATTCCCGGATCTGGGAAGAATGTAATTGACCAGAAGGCTTGGAAGATTAGGTTGTTAAGAAGCGGTGGGTCCAAGTTTGGTTGCATGTTGCCATTCCTTGTCATCGTTTGCCACAGGCAGCCAATGCCCTGTTTATGGCTTCCACCATTTCCCTCGCCAGATGTGCCGAATTTGGACAATCAGTTGCACTGGCTGATTTTTCAGGGTGAAATTGTAAGCTAGGCTATGTCCTTGTAGCGTCACCTCCAGCCAGGATGTCGGAGAGTGGTCCGATGGCAGAGGCAATGATGTCACAATGGTGGGTGGTAGTTGACTTTTTTCCATTTTTGTAATTTTTTTTGTTTTGGGGGAGGCGGTTATGTTAACGAGCTGGTTCATAATTGCGTCTTTTGGTATCAAATCTTGATTAGTGGAAAGGTCACCGGTTAATGTATCTGGAGAAAATGATTTGTAATTAATGTGGTATAAGTTTGAGTAGACAGAGAGTGTCATGTCACCTGAAATTGAGTGGGTCCTCAGGTGAGGCACTTGAGTATTCATGGAGTGTTGATGAGTTTTTCCCATTAGAGCATTCCTCTAAGAGAGAGGTAAGGTACGCATAGGTGTTTGGGTAGGGATGATTATTTAGGCTGGTTGTTTTCAATTGGGTGTGGACCCCAATTACTTGTTTAGTACCGGCTTGGTAGCCCAATGCCCCAATTTTAGCATTGTTTGCGGCTGGGGTTAGGCTATGGGTAGGGGCCTCCTTGTAGGCATTCTTAAGTGGCCCAGAATAAATGTTGGAGTCAGTTTCATCAGGCCCCATTCTCGCCTTGCGTTTGGCGTTGTATTTGGTTTGGGGCCGCGTGTGATGGGTTACTGGGAGTGGGGGATGGAGTTTTATTTATTGACAAGGCCGCTAGGCCTATTATAATTTTTTGACTGGGTATTATTGGAATTAGAATTGTATTGAACAATTTTAGTTTCCAGAAACTTACCTGAATTTGCATCGATCATGTTTAATTGGAACCTTTGTACTTTTGATGCATGGTGTTGGTTGTTTCCAATTCCATTGTTCCTTTCCTTCGTCTTTTGTTGGTCTGTTTTATTTCGTTTGGGGAAGGTTACTATCATCCATCCATCCTCCCCCCTTCCTTAATGTTTACCCCTGAGTATTCCAGTGCTTCTTGTGAGAGTGGTGCTTGGAATTTTTTGAAGTTTCAATTTTTAGTAATGTGGCCAATTCTTCCCCCATGTTGTACATAACGTGCATTCCCATTCGTAAATCACTGCTTGCTTGTGGTCTTCAATTATCACTTATATTTTCACTGGGGTTTCCAGGGGGTACTTGGATACATATGCGTGTGTATCTTTCTCTCAACGCAGAGGAGGTGCATGAGTCAATTTTTAGTAATTTGCCCAGTTTTCGACCAATTTTTTCCAGTATTTCTTCGTCATAAAATTCTGTTGGTAGTTATGGTAGGCGAATTCATATGGTTGTCGTAGAGAGGATAGCTTCTTGTGGCACATATTTTGGGATATATAGGTTATTAAGACGTGGATCCAGAATAATGCATTTATTTTTATTTGGCCAAAATTATTAGGCTGCCTTGAGTATAAGTAGGAGAATCCACTCATTTAAGGTTCACTTTGTCAAATAATTTAAGCAGAAAAAAAATATCTAGCATTGTTAAACCTGGTCCAACTTACAAAATGCTTGATGTATTGTATTAACGTTAAACGAGTTAATTTGACCCAAAAGACCCTTTATATAATAAGATTGAAATGGATTAATAGTATAATCTAACAGGTTATTGTTAAGATTAAAATTTAGAAGGGATTTCGTATAGCCAATAATTAATTAATTAATCTAGTCACTTGCTCAACGTAGTTAACGCAATGGATCACTTTTACTTTGAAGCATGCTTCAAGTTGAAAAAATAATTATGTCCTCAAATTGGAATATATATATATATACCTTTAATTTACTTGTGGGTTCGTGGCTTGAGGTACGACCAATGTTCAGCTCCTCAAACAAATAATGTATTTATCCAAACTGTGATAAAACAATAAAAGTAGAAGAACAATATTGCAGAGAAAGAAAGAGAGGAAATTCTTATTGAATTTTGGGATGATTTACAATGGGGTAAGACCCCTTTATTTATAGGGGAAAAATGACTTAGCCACAAAGTAAAACTCTCTACAAGATAGACATTCACTCTAAATAGAATTATATTCATAACACTCCCCCTTGAATGTCTACTCGATAAGTAATGTGCCTCGTTAAAAGCTTAACTAAAATAAAACCCAATGGGGAAAAAATCTAGTAAAGGAAAAAGAGTACACATATCTAACAATACGCCTTTTGGTTGCCTCGTGAAAAACCTTGCAAGGAAAACCCAGTGGGACAAAATCTTGTAAGGGAAAAAGAGTACAACGTGCATTAACTCCCCCTGATGAGAGCATCAATTCACATCCTTGAGCCTTCGCATCCCAATCTTGTGCACTAGTTTCTTGAAGGTTGACGTTAGTAGAAATTTTGTGAACAAATCAGCCATATTATCACTTGAACGAATCTGTTGCACATTGATATCACCATTCTTTTGAAGATCATGTGTGAAAATAACTTTGGTGAAATGTGCTTTGTCCTATCTCCTTTTATGAATCCTCCCTTCAATTGAGCTATGCATGCTACATTGTCTTCATACAAAATCATGGGTAACTTGAACATTTGTCTCGAATAAGATGTATTATAGACCTCAACCACACACACTCTCGACTCGCTTCATGAATAGCAATTATCTCAGCATGATTAGATGAAGTAGCCACAATTGATTGCTTAGTCGATCGCCAAGATATGACTGTGCATCCACAGATAAACACATAACCTGTTTGAGATCGAGCCTTGTGTAGGTCAGATAAATACCCAGCATCAGCATAACCAACAAGATCGGGACTGCAATTATTGTCATAAAATAAGCCCATATCGGTAGTCCCTTTTAGATACCGCAATATGTGTTTGATTCCATTCCAATATCTCCTTGTAGGAGCAGAGCTATATCTTGCTAAGACATTAACTAAAAAAGTTATGTCAGGCCTTGTAGTATTAGCAAGATACATTAGTGCACCAATTGCACTAAGATATGGTACTTCAGGACCACGTAGCTCTTCATTCTTTTCTTGAGGTCGAAATGGATCCTTATTCACATCAAGTGATCGAACAACCATCGGAGTACTTAATGGATGTCCTCCATCCATGTAAAACCGTTTCAATAACTTTTCTATGTAGGCAGATTGATGAACAAAAATTCCATTTGCCAAATGTTCAATTTGCAAACCAAGGCATAATTTTGTCTTTCCGAGATCTTTCATCTCGAATTCCTTCTTTAAATATTCAATTTCCTTTTGGAGTTCTATAGGAGTTCCAATAAGGTTTATGTCATCAACATATACGGAAAGTACAACAAATTCCGAAGTTGTTTTCTTTATAAAAACACATGGGCAAATGACATCATTTATATAGCCTTCCTTTAATAAATACTCACTAAGACGATTATACCACATTCGTCCTGATTGCTTTAGACCATACAACGATCTTTGCAATTTGATTGAAAACATTTCCCGGGACTTTGAATTATTTGCGTTTGGCATTTTAAATCCATCGGAAATTTTCATATATATCTCATTATCAAGTGAGCCATAAAGGTAGGTGGTAACCACATCCATTAAATGCATGTCAAGCTTTTCATGGACAGCAAAACTAATGAGATAGCGGAAAGTTATAGCATCCATAACGGGTGAATATGTCTCTTCATAATCGACACCAGGCCTTTGTGAAAATCCTTGTGCAACAAGGCGCGCCTTATATCTTTGTACCTCGTTTTTCTCATTTCTCTTGCGTGTAAAAACCCACTTATAGCCAACAGGCTTAACACCATTAGGTGTTTGGACTACAGGCCCAAAAACTTCACGTTTTGCAAGTGAGTTCAACTCTGATTGGATTGCTTCTTGCCATTTTGGCCAATCAAGTCTTTGTCGAATTCTCCAACAGATTGAGGTTCAAGATCCTCACTTTCTTGCATAATGCTAGATGCAACATTATATGCAAAGACATAATCCACCACTATATCCACTTGATTCAACTTTGTCTCAATATCGATTGGATTTATTGATAGTTCCTTATTTTCTTGAGTCTCGGGCTCAGTGGATTCCTCATGAATCTAAGAATTTATTAAATTGTGGATTTCTTCATGAGATTCTTTCGTAGTGCCATTTTGATCATTTATTTTCCTTTTTCTAGGATTTCGATCTTTGGAACCTAATGGTCTGCTACGTTTTAGGCGTGCTTTTGACTCATTAGCTATGACACTAGAAGATTGTCCAATAGGGACATCAATACGGATTGGAACATTCTCTATAGGGATATGTGATTTTGTTATCCTTTTCAAATCCGTAAATGCATCTGACATTTGATTTGCGATTCTTTGCAAATGGATAATCTTTTGCACCTCTTTTCACAAATAGAGGCACGTGGATCAAGATGAGATAATGATGGATGTTTCCACAAAATTTCTCGTTTGGTTTCACCAACTTCTCCCCCTAATTTTGGGAAAAGTGTCTCATCGAATCGACAGTAAACAAATCCCCCGTCAATGTTTCTAGGTAGCGAATGATGGAGGGCGATTCAAACCCAACATATATTCCTAACCTTCTTTGCGGACCCATTTTGGTGCGATATGGCGGTGCTACAAGCACATATACTGTGCATCCAAAAATTCTTAAATGGGATATATTAGGTTCATGACCCAAAACTAGTTGCAACGGGGAATATTTATGATAATTTGTTGGTCTGAGACGAACTAGCATTGCTGCATGCAAAATGGCATGACCCCAAACAGAAGTGGGCAGCCTCATTTTCATGAGTAACGGTCTTTCTATCAATTGCAGAAGTTTAATTAAAGACTCCGCAAGACCATTTTGAGTGTGAACATGAGCTACAGGATGTTCCACTTTTATCCCAATTGATAAGCAATAATCATTAAATGCTTGGGATGAAAACTCAGCAGCATTATCAAGTCTAATAAACTTAATTGGATTATCGGGAAATTGTGCCCGTAATCGAATTATTTGTGCCATTAATTTTGCAAACGCGAGGTTGCAAGATGACAATAGGCACACATGAGACCATCTAGAAGATGCATCTATTAAGACCATAAACGACCCACTAGGTGGGTGAATAGGTCCACAAATGTCCCCTTGTATACATTCCAAAAATGCAGGGGACTCAATTCCAACCTTTATTGGTGATGGTCTAATAATTAACTTGCCTTGATAACAAGAAGTGCAAGAAAATTCATCATTTAAAAGAATCTTTAAATTCTTTAATGGATGCCCATTTGAGTTTTCTATAATTCGTCTCATCATAATTGATCCAGGTTGTCCCAATCGATCAACAAAAGTATTGGAATCAGTAACCTTTTGGTTTACGGTAGAATGTGCTTCAATTATACTAATTCTTGTCCAATACAGGCCACAAGATAAAGATGGGAACTTCTCAATAACCCTCTTTTGGCCAGAGACATTCTTGGTAATGATGAGATATTCAAGATTATTCTCATCTATTGTCTCAATATGATATCCATTTCGACGGATATCTTTAAAACTCAACAAGTTCCTCTTGGACTTGGAGGAGAACATTGCATTCTCTATGATAAGTATTGTTCCTTTAGGCAAAGTTATAGTAGCTCTTCTAGAGCCTTCAATTTATTTAGTACTACCAGAAATTGTAGTAACATCTGCCTTACACATATTTAAATGAGAGAAATATTTCTTCTCTTTGAATATTGTATGTGTCGTACATGAATTAATTAAACAAATATTTTTACAGTTGAACTTTGATCCAAGTTTGTTTTGTGAGATATCCATATTTGCTTCCCATTGTTTGACATACAAAAAAAATATACGATAAACATTAGTACGAATAACAACACGTTTTTTTCTTTATTTGTTGGTACAGAACTAGTAACTTGAAGTATCATTTTGTTGTTATAATAAATGTATAAAATATAAATATTCGCAAACGATAACTACATATTCTCGGAAGTACGAACACGTAAGGATAAAGTAACAAGGGATCATAACAGATTATGTAATGAAGTATGAATAATGTAAGTTTTACATGTAACGTGATTTAACACACATTGTTTTAAAACAGATATTAAGCAAACTGATCAATTTGGATACTTTGTTTTGAGAAGACTAAGCAAGCCGAAACATTATTTTAAAGCGAACTGATACTATCCCATAAAATTATATTTAATCAAAATGAACTAATACTATTTTATAAAATAAATAATACTAATGACTACTACTCATGTAAAAAATATTTATGATTACATGATATTTATTCACTAGCTACTATATATAGGAAAAATAAAAATTAAACTACTCAATCATCTTTAACTACGGATCCATCACCGATCAGGTGGTCTATTTTCTCATCAGGGCGCTCAAAGAAGTCTGCCACATCCAAGTGGGTGATGTCAAAATCATTGTCAGAGACAAAATTAACTTCAGGGCATTTGTTCTTTAGAGATGCTTGATAAAGCTCAACCAAATGTCTTGGTACACGACAAATATTTGCCCAATGGCCTTTTCCACCACAACGATAACATTCAGTTTTTGAACCATTTGCCTTTGGTTTCTCCTCTTTCCCTTTCCACTTTTGGTGGTTATTTTCTTTGGGGCTGGTCAACACTAGGAAAATTTCTTCCTTGTCCATGGCCACGACCACGAATAGGGCCATGGCCCTTTCCACGCTTAGCATAATGGGAATATACCTCATCCACTTCAGGTAATGGTGTAGACCCAGTGGGTCGATTTTCGTGATTTCTCATGAGCAAGTCATTGTTTCGCTCAGCCACAAGGAGAAGAGAAATCAACTCAGAGTACTTTTTGAAACCTTTCTCTCTGTATTGCTGTTGCAAGACCATATTGGGGGCATGAAACATTGTGAACATTTTTTCAAGCATATCATAATCAGTGATAGTATCTCCACAGAGTTTCAATTTAGAAGTAATTCTGAACATCGTAGAATTATATTCAGAAACAGACTTAAAGTCTTGGAGCCTCAGATGAGCCCAATCATATTGTGCTTGTGGAAGAGTGATAAACTTAAGTTGTCATATCTTTCCTTTAAGCCATTCCACAAAATAAGTGGATCTTTGACTTTGAGATATTCTATTTTCAACCCTTCATCAAGGTGATTGCGCAAGAAAATCAAGGCCTTAACACAGTCTTGGGTGGATGCTTTAGTTTTGTCTTTAATGGCGTCTCCAAGACCCATTGCATCTAAATGAATTTCAGCATCCAACACCCATGTCATATAGTTTTTGCCCGAAATTTCAAGGGCAACGAACTTTCTTTTCATAATATCAGCCATAATTAAAAGAGGAGAAAAGTTGTACCTTAATCTTCTTGAGACGGTAGAGTCTCGTGCTGATAACGTGTGATAAAACAATAAAAGTAGAAGAACAATATTGCAGAGAGAGAAAGAGAGGAAATTCTTATTGAATTTTGGGATGATTTACAATGGGGTAAGACCCCTCTATTTATAGGAAAAAAATGACTTAGCCACAAAGTAAAACTCTCTACAAGATAGACATTCACTTTAAATAGAATTCTATTCATAACACAAACATATTTTTTAAATTTATTTTGGAGAGATATATATTAGCGCTTGTTATTGTTTTTAAAATTTGAATCAATATTTCTTTTTTCATGAGAATTTACTGACTAATTGATCACGTCCAAGCACGAATCCAACCACTCTTTGCCACCCTTAATTTAAAAACCATCATCTCCGATTAAAACGATTTTCAATTAAATATTGTTTCCTAGACAGAAGACATGCATCATAAATATATAGTCATATCCCTTGTTCTGCCGTCCATGAGCTGGAGCACTACATCTGTCTATAAAATGGAGAAAAACACCAGCAATTAAGGACCCCACCTGCTTCTTTTGTTGATGACAACATTAATTAGGTTAGAAATTGAATACTTCTGTCCCAATTTATAGAAAAGATTGGAAAGAATTTCAGAAAATCATTTTGGACTGGTGTTCAAGAAAGAAAGAATTCTTTTGAAACTTTTGATCTAAAGTAAAATAAAATTTTATAAGTTAAAATTATTTTTAAATGTGAAAATATGATATTTTGTTTTGGACAGACTAAAAAGAAAAATGTGGCATGAGAATTAAGACAGGATAAAATATTAGTGTGCTTAGCAGTCGCTTTTAAGTTCCTCAATTCATTAGTAGAGATGGACTTTAAGAGAGATGTCATTATCATCTCTAATTATCCTTATATTTCAAGTGTTACTTCAGCCATGCCCATAAATTTTGATATCAAAATTATTTGTTAGAAACAATTTTCGTCTGTTTGACTAATTACTCTAAGTGAGTAGATAGAATCAAAATAAACATGACATATATCAAAATATAGACATATAATAAGGGTCAACTTGTTTTATGGTCCATTATAAACTTGTTTTTAATTTTATGACCCCATCTATTTTTTTTATACATGAGAGATTTTTTTTACAAACGAGAGATCTATATTTTACACGTAAGAAATCTAAAAATATATTTTTAAAATCCAATATTGTAAAAAGTCACGAAGGTCTAAGACCCCATATAATAACTACGCGTCACCACTTCCAAAACTTTGAGTATACACATTGGTCGCTGTCTTTAGGCTAATTTAACATAGTTTGATGCATATGATATATAGTTATGCCAACTCACTGAATCATTAGTTTTGAAACGGAATTTTCTTTAATGACAATAAGTTGGTTATTCCGAAACATCACAGGCAATATATGTAATCAGGATTATCACCCCTAAAATTGAAGGAAATTAAATTTGAAATTTACTAATCAAAGAAGGTAAATAGTAATACTCCCCAGTCCCAATTTATGTGAGAATATTGGGCTGGGTATAGAGTTCAAGATAATTTTTTTTTTGAAACTTGTGGTCTAATTAATTGGGGTTGTCTAAGGGGAGGGAAGAACCCGAACTGATACGTACCGGTACCGGTACCGCTTCATACCTGTCCGGTTTGGGGGTAAGGGTAGGGGTAGGGGTAGAGGATTTGGATAAAGGAAACGAGAACTGAGAGGGTACTGGAAAAAGTACCGGTAGAACCGGTTCCAATGGTACCCTTAAAGTACCGAACCGGTACCCTCAACCTTTCTTTTAAAAGGTAGCCGTTTTTGTACCCGCTAGCCAACATTTTTTTTTTATAGCAGTTGGCAACAGCCAAGAAACGGCTATTTTTGGGTCCCTATCCCCTTAACAACCCCTCCCCCCTAATTTAATTTTTAACCCTAAGTTTGTTCAAATACATTTTGCCCTATTTTAAAACTATAAATACCCATTTAATTCTTTTAATTTTCACATAAAACTTCCATATCTTGCTCTATCTCTAATAGCAATTAACATTCTAGCACAATTATTAAGTTTCACATTTATTTTTGTTATACTTGTGTTGTTATTTATTATTATTTTAATTATTTATTATTAAAAATGGCTCTTAAGCTGGTAAAAAAGATTTGTAAAAGATTGACTAAGGGTAATGCTAAGGAGGAGGTCCTCCTTTTGAAACAAATCCTAATTAGTCCGGGTTTACTCGTTACATACAAGAAATGTATAATCCTACTTTTCAAGGTTTTCATTAGAAATAATGTTTGCAATGATGAAGAAAATGAAGACTTGCTGAATTATTGAATTAAAGTGGAGATAAGAAACTTTATCCTTCCAGAAATAATTCAAGAAGATGGCGACGCTTATAGTACAATACTATCTACAGGAGACGGCAGGGACATAGAAGAATAAGTGCTATTAATTTAAAGCAAAGACCAATAAAAGTCATTAAAAATTTTCATAAATAGTTCAAAAGAAATCTGTAATTTTATCTTTTTAAGTATTGAAATAAAATATTGAATTATTTCCAACTTGTAAAATTTGTATGTATTCAAGTATAATAATTTTTTAAAATTTTAATTTAAAAATACTCCTAAGTACCCTTACTATCGCTTTAAGTAACCCCCTCCTCTTAAGATCGATAGGGGTATTGGTATGGTACCCCTAAAAGTATCCTTACCCCTAACCCTTAAATCCCCTTAACCAAAGTCCACTTAGGACCCCCCTCCCCCCCCCCCATTTCTGTTACCGTCTTCGTACCCAATCCCCTTAAGAACCAATACCCTCCCATTAGACAGTCCTAGGTCTAATAGATATAGACTATATATATTTTGTAATCGTTATAAATTATCTCATTAAGAGTAAGATGATAATTAAGTTTACAGTAATTTTTTTCTAAAATATAAAAAGATATCACTATCTTTAAGACAGACTAAAAAGGATTGAGTATTACATAAACTGCGCCAAATGCAGTAATAAAGCCAAAAAAAGTAAAAACCAATTAGATACATGTTATGGAAGACATTTCTTTCTTCTGTTACATGAAGTTATAAACCTCTCCAATTTGACGATTCAACATCACTGGTCATCTTTCTCAAAATTCGATGAATAATAGGGTTGCTTTATCATTTTAAATTGATATCATACTTTTGCATAGGGAAGAGTTTAATATCATGTCATGCGCCTAATTCACACATCATGCGTGACGTTTTCACCATTAGATCAAAATTTGTCACGATCCGAAATTCAACTAGTCGTGATGACACCTAGCTCAACCCGCTAGGTAAGCCAATTAACAACTATTCAAATTTAATGAGATTGATAGAGACAAATAAATGATAAAATAGTTGACCTTTATATATTTTCAATAGACTGGTAGTACAGATTATGAGCATCTAAGATTTAGAATTTAAAAGGCGGGTATGAAATAAAGTACATCATCTGTTTGAAATATACATGAACAGATTAAAATTTCTAGAGCTACCAAGATCAAGAGGCAGCTATGACCGGAATGCAGGTACATCTTCAAATCCAGCTCATGTTGTACACAACAATATCAACATCCAATATTTGCACTCAAGGTGCAGAAGTGTAGTATGAGTACAACCGACTCCATGTACTCAATAAGTAACAAACCTAATCTTAGGTTGAAAGTAGTGACGATCTGGGATAAAGGTCAGGGTCCAACTCCAATAACCAACAACAATTCATAACAACGTAACAATATAAAAAAATGGTACGAGAAAATAACTCGGAAATATGATGCTTAGCTCGTTCACAGTTACGAAAAATTAGGCATGTTTTTCAAAAGATGTTAGTAAAACTCAATTCTTTTCGCCAAGTCACCAAAAATATGATTAAGCATGAAAACTGTGATTTTTCCCAATAAAATTTCCAAAAATTTTCAGCAATAAATAAGATGTTTCATTTTTTCAGGTAGTATGAGGAAAGTACATCTCTATGACTACATATCAATATGCAAGTGAAATCATGAACGTCACCAAAATCGGGTAACATGAGGAAATGCATCTCTATGCCTGTATCTCAAGTATGCATGTACAATGCAATGCATCTCAGTGATGAACTCATGTACTCACACTCTCAATATCAAATACATATCACGTATATTCAGGAGTCCATACCCTCAGCACCAAGTTTAGAATTAGTGGTACTTTCCTCGAACAAGCCAAATTCAATACCGAGCAAGTCAAATGATGCTCCAAAAATATCATCCCGCACATACCGACCTCCAAACGGTTCGAAACTAGCCAAAAGAAACTTAAGAATATCAAATAATGCCTAAGAAACAATCCCAAATGATAAAGGTCGAATCTTTAATCAAAACTCCAAAGTCAACTAAAAAGTCAAACTCGAGCCCGCGCCTTGGAACCTGATAAAACTTACAAAATCCGACAATACATTCAATTACGAGTCCAACCATACTAGTTTCACTAAAATCTGACTCTGAATCGATGTTCAAAATTCAAATATTCACTCTATGAGACTTTAGACAAAACCCCTCAATTTATCTGTTGAAATCATCAACCAAATGTCAAAAACGAGTATAGATTCATGAAATATAATCAAAACCGAGTAGAAGACACTTATTCTAATCCATATAATGAAAATCGCTACAAAAATCATCACATTCTGAGTTCCATATCTCCAATTATGCAAAAATGACCGAAACCCCCAAAATTAGAGTACTTATAATCACTGGGCGAATCAATGAAACGAGATCGTGGAAATACCATCGCAATCTTGAAGAAGGAAAATGCACTGACCCAGAAATACATTACACAGTCACGTACAAACCTTTGCGATCATGATGAACAAACAACACTGCCTCCACAAATACTCTATGCGATCGCGAGTTGAACCATGCGAACGCCAAAGCACACAGGCTCCTACACTTCGCGAATGCGTCACCTCTTACATGGACACGTAGAAGAAATTTCGGTTCACAGTTGCCAGTCTTAACACTATGGCAAACGCTGCCTAGCGATCGCGGCCCTCCAATCGCAATCGCGATTAAGAATCTGCCCGACTCCCAATTTTTCTCTATGCGTTCACATAACATACTTCGCGATCGCAAAGACCAATCGAAGCACCAGAAACCAGAGCACACCAACAATGGAAATATGAAGAAAATGATCCAAAACAAGTCTGTAACTCACCCGGGCCCCTCGGTACCTCGTCCGAATATACAAACAAGTCTCATAACATAATACGAACCTACTTGAGGTCTCAAATCACGCATAACAACATCTAAACGACGAATCACACCTCAGTTCAAACTTAAATGAACTTTTAATTTTCAACTTTCAAAACTCGCGCCGAAACATAACATATCAAGTTCCAAATGACATAACAAAGTTATTTCTACTCCCGCAACCACAATCTAAATCTGATATCCTCAAAGTCAGCTCTCGGTCAAACCTATGAACTTTCCAAACCTTCAAATTTCCAACTTTCACCAATTAGCGCCGAAACCTTCTAGAAATATTCAAGTGCAAATCCGGACATACGCCCGAGTCCAAAATCACCATCTGGATCTAACGAAACAATCAAATCTCCAATACAAAATCAAATACTAAAAAGTCAAACTTGGTCAATTCTTCCAACTTTAAAGCTTCAACAATGAAATTTATTCTTCCAAACTAATTCTGAATCACCTGGAAACCGAAACTAATGATACACACAAGTCGTAAACACATCATATAGAGTTAGTCATTCCCTTAAACCACCGAGTGAAGTGCAAATGCTCAGAACGACTGGTCGGGTCATTACATTCTCTCCCACTTAAACATACTTTCGCCCTCAAACGTGCCCATAATCGTTCCAAAGCCATCAAATCGTCGTGTAACCTTTCCATGCACATACCCGGGGGTGATCCCATATCACCCTAATTTGTATAAGCCTAAAAACACAACCTAGCTAAAGATTCTTACTTTAGCTTTATTCCATAAAACTTAGAATCCAATTTTCTACGTTCGGAATTTCCTACAAGACCCGAATCTCGCATCTACACATTGCATAAGTCTGAACAAGTTGTACCAACCCATAACCATAACCCAAGAATCAATCACATGATATACCATGTATCTCAAATACTCATAGCAATAACTTCCGATAACCATAGCTACTCAAAACAACCCAATACCAGTAACAAACCTCATATCGAACAAACTCCATTCTAAAACCTTCGTCCACTGCCGATAATGAAAGAAATATGCAGAAACTCGTAACCACTTATTAGATCAACAAGTCATGAAACTCTCCCTCCTTCGACAAGAACTATAACCAATTCCTAAGCCGATCAACGACATTATCCTTCCAAATATAACGCAATCAAATCTGGTAGCTCTCATACTAGGTCTAATAACCTTACCTCATCAAGCACAACTATTGTATTGACATGCCACACCAAGACTACCTAGAATCACAACATGTGTAATCCGTGCACCAATAAGCAACAATTCAAATGTACCCAAAATGGAAAATAACTCAAATAAGATAACTGTCTCGCAAACACGACAAGTACCACCATAACCGCAATGCTACGACCCATCATACATAGTAGAACCAAGACACACTAGTCTAACACAAGGATCATATCTCAACATAATTCCACTGCACTGTGTGACCCCATCTAAACACTGGTCCATATGAAATACCTCAAGTCACATTGCCCAAAATCAGTAACCACGCAAAATTTGACCTCTAGTACCAAAAGTGCATAGCCATAACCATTAAGAAGCAAACAATACAATATACCACAACCGGAAGAGGCCATAACCAAGACTCAATCAACCATTCCACATCCAAATAACCATTTCGCTCGAATTCCGCTACAAGATCCAAACAGAACCACACCATGTGTGCATATAGCCAACAAATCACAACCCCTCATAGCATAGAAGAGCAACACATAAATCGTATCAGAACACGAATAAGCTCAACCATAACCGAATGACACCCCCCTCAAAACTAGCAGTTTTGAGCCAACAAATCCGGCCCGCTGTAGGATACACATCCTTATTAGGCCTACCAATAGGCCACCAAATCATCACCGATCATCCACAAGTAGATAAATAACCTCCCAAAAGTCCACAATGACTTAACCAAAACACATCTATCCTCTGGCTAGCTTTGGCCACATCTTCACAGTCCCTAACCGCGAAACAATCTGCTTTTGAGAACTCCCGGTCTTTAAATCTATAGAACACACGAATCACCATATCTGACCCCAACTCCACCGCCCGAATGTCTAACACATATCTCATACACGATCATCCCACGAGATATACTTCTATAATTCTTCTTTGCCACATAGCAGAATCTGAATATCAGCAGTCGATCAATCCGGCGAGTATCGCAATACTTATGAAACATCCGTAAGTCAAAACACAGTGCACCTTCTGAAATGTGCACCTTTATCAGGAAATGCGAAGTAGTAATAACATGCATCTAGTCATATGAAATCGTCCATATTGCCTAAGAATTCATAACCTCTCCTTCAAAAATTACCCATGACCTTGCACCTGCAAATCTCAATCCTACACAACCACCACATCTATCATGCCATCATATGAAAAGCACGAGAATCTCATAATCAACCCTGAGTCACTAGTAGAACACATACCCAGTCGACCAGAAACCTTTTATTTGATAACATCCAAGAGAAATATCATAATACACTACATGCTCCTCACTCCGGTAGGAGATATCCATCTCAAATCGTAGTAGAAACCATCAAAAACTCTTTAAAACCTATTTGCACATAACCAAGCCCTCAAAAATGAATCTCTCTAACTCAAAACCCAAGAAAATTGCCACAAAACACCTTTAAATCTCACCACATCCTGCGTACTCAAAGAACCGATCATATCCATTGCCATGCTGATCCAACATACTATCAAGATGTCTTAATTTTTCGAGTTCCCTCCGAATTACCCTCAGATTGACACTTCTCCTTGCGAGAACACCAAGATCCTTACCCGAAGTTCACCATAAGAGATCCTAGCATAAAATCATATAGCCCTAAGACACATAAGCCGTAGTATTCCCATTTTAAAACTCAAAATACCGCATCCGAGATACCCTCTATGAAGAGGGCTAATGTGAATCTAAAACTGTTTTCCTTTGCCTTCCTGATACTGAAATGTAGAACCCATAGCGATACAGAAATACCACAAGTCCCAGCACCATCAATGCAAGCTCAGATCTTAGCCATATACAAATCCAAAAAAAATTCAATTGCTACATATAAACTTTTAACTCCTTGGAACCTTCTCGAAGGTCATCCATTCAGCTCAAATCTCAATTGCGCCGCCCAAATGGGCCGAACGACATGTGACCTATTAGCACAACAACACCCCAAAAAAGAAACCATTCCTTAACGCAATCGAGAAAATCCCTACTCCATGCGCACTACATCCGTCACGAATGCAACTCAATTCATTTCATGATTTCCATGTTCCCATAAATTGTAATATAACCCGTATTCAGAAATTCCCTTACTCGATCCTCGATCTCAACCTCCACAAGTTATAATTGATTCACAAGTATGCCTCAAAACCAAAACCAGTACAACATGTAACCTTGCAATCCAATCGTCGATAATAGACTCCCCCACTTGGCTCAAAGCCATAGATCAAAACACTCGATAACTCACAATTCCCATACTTTATTACTGCTATAATACCGCAGTACGATATAACTTAATCCTCCATAAGCTCATGTAAAACAAACCATATATTACCTCAAATCATCTACTAACCTCGCATTAATTCTCGTGACGGCCAAGTCAACTATTAATATCGATCCAATCTCAAATCACACAAATATAACCCACTGGTAGCAAGACACTCTCCACCCAACCATCGTAAAGGTCACACACTCATAGATTACCCCGCAGGTCATAACCCACCTACTTAGCCTCAAACTGACATCTCTCTATACCCTTTCGCAGCCATAACTAGTATGCAATTACTTAATCTTCCCAAGTCTGAACTCATTAATAAGACATGAAAATCTAATTCGTCCCACAACTAGGCAACATGAAAGACCTTTCAACCTACTCATAACTCGAGACTATACGTCACATCAAGACAAAAATCAGACACGTAATAGTCCATTTTACATCTCAATCAAACTCTTTTTGTCACATTCAAAACATATGAACGCTTCCTATAGTTGCATCACACTCATCATATATCCATCCAACCATTCATCAAGCCATAATTCTGCACATAGGAAAACTACCGGACATATAAGTCCAAAAAGCACATGCTCAAACAACCAAAATCACCGTGCTCACGCTATGGTCAAAACCTGGCCTCAAGTCCTCCAGACTGGCCCATCATCAGCACACAAAAATCACATCTTGCATTATCCATGGAATCACAAGTCGTCGATGTACAACTGATATCAAGTGCTCACATGTGCATACGAGTGCGTGGAAAGAATTCAAAGATTTATGCTTCAAGCTGAATCAATGTCGCAAGATAAGGAAAGAAAGATGAAAAGCTTATCCTAAATGCCCTGTAGCCTCTCGAAAATAGGTAAAGACGTCATCATACCAATCCGCAAGACTCTACTTGACACTTTCTCATGACTCGTAGAACCTATGAACTTAGAGCTCTGATACCAACTTGTCACGGCCTGAAATTCCAACTAGTCGTGATAACACCTAACCCAACCCACTATCAAATTTAATGAAATTTATTAAGACAAATAAATGATAAAATATCTGAACCTTTATATATTTCCCAAGAAGTGTAGTACAAATCATGAGCTTCTAAGATTTAGAATTTACAAGGCGGTTGAAATAAAAGAAAGCATATGTTTGAAATATACATGAACAGATTAAAATTTCTAGAGCTACCAAGATCAAGAGGCAGCTATGACCGGAAGGCAGGTACATCTTCAAATCCAGCTCACATCGTACACAGCAATATCAACATCCAATATCTACACGCAAGGTGCAGAAGTGTAGTATTAGTACAACCGATCCCATGTACTCAATAAGTAACAAACCTAACCTTAAGTTAGGTTCCAAAGGTCAACTGGGACAAAGTTCAGGGTCCAACTCCAATAAGCAGCAATAGTTCATAAAAATATAAAAAAATAGTACGAGAAAATAACTCAGAGATATGATGCTTAGCTCATTCACAGTTACGGAAAATTAGGCATGTTTTCAAAAGATATCAGCAAAACTCAATTATTTTCGCCAAGTCACCAAAAATATGAGTAAGTATTTGAAAAATAAATAAGATGTTTAATTTTTTTTCCAGGTAGCACGAGGAAAGTACATTTCTATGCATACATGTCAATATTCAAGTGAAATCCTGAATGTCACCAAAATCGAGTAGCATGAGGGAATGCATCTCTATGCATGTATCTCAAGTATGCATCTCAATGATGAACTCATGTACTCACACTCTCAGAGTTTTCAATCCCACTATTTCTCACTCTCACTCATCACGCTCAATACTCAGCACACACAGCCACTCAACCCTGTATAGGGTAGATCCAGTCCAAAAATCAATAGCAACTATGCTCACTGTGGGTTTGCAGACTCCGGAGGGGCAGGTCCAACCAAAGCACTAATATAACCTGCTATAGCATGCAACCCGATCGATATATAGCCCTAAGGCCTGTTGCAGCTTGCAACTCGATCCACATATAGCCATAAGGCTTGTTGCAGCATGCAACCTGATCTACATCTAGACATAAGGCTTGTTGCGGCATGCAATCTGATCCATAGTACCTGCTACGGCGTGCAGCCCGATACCATCATAAATCAATAATAGCTGCTACGGTGTGCAAACCGATCCTATCAATATCCTCACAGTCAGGCCCTCGGCCTCACTTAGTCATCAATCTCTCCAGTCTCTTGGGTGCACAATGTCATGAAAATCAGCCCAAAAATGATTATGTGATGGATCAATAAATAGTAACAGAGACAGAGATATGACATGTAAATGAGTATGTCTGACTGAGTATGTAATTGCAATGTAAGCAAATAGCGCAACATCAAAAATGACCTTAGCGGATCCTAATAGGATAAGAATATAGGCTAGACATGGTTTCTAATATGGATAACAACTCAATTACTCTATCACATAGACATTTTATGGATACAAATAATATTAAGTGACTACACGGTACCACAGAAATAACCGAGTCACAATTCACACAGTGCACGCCTACACGCCCGTCACCTAGCATGTGCCTCAACACCAAATACATATCATGTATATTCAGGGGTCCATATCCTCAGCACCAAGTTTAGAAGTGGTACTTACCTCGAATAAGCCAAATCCAATACTGAGCAAGCCAAACGATACTCCAAAAATGCCATCCTATTACACTGCATATTTTCGTACGTGAGAGTACGTCGTAAGTCAATTGATATAAGCTCTGAAATGAGATCATCTTTGTAACTATATAAAGTAAGTTAATCATGTTAATTTTGAGGTTATAAATATTTATGATTATGGACTGCAAGTACCAAGAGGGTTGGAAGGCTTTGAAGCTAAACCAATTGAAGAAAATAAGTTTCGTCGAAAGTCGACAAGTTGGGAATGTTATAACATGTACTTTTGTGGTGAGATTAGGGTGCTAAAATGATAAGGAAGTTATGTTATGAGTTATATTTGTCTTATGATAGTCGTGCTTTATGTTTTGAAGTCAAGAAAGTTGTGGAACAAAAGTTGGCAAAGATCATCATAAGTTACATTCATAAATATACTGAAAATTAGGTCAAATGTAGCTGAGCATTTCTCATAATGTACTTGGAATTAAGGGATTATACACATATAAAATTGACGATATATGAGTCTAGTTTATAAAGCATTAAACTGTTTGTCGATACAACATTGGAGTAGAGAGATATGTGCAATTTTACGAGACAGCCCAGACTGCATAGGTGACAAGCAAGTGTGTCACTAAAACTTTTTGAGCAATATATTTCGTGTGTTATATGAGGTCTTTTTGGGGAATATTATATATTAAATTGAAGGTCTTGGAATTTAGTTTCGAACTCTCTTAACCGTTCATTCATACGACATCTGGATAAAAATATATAAGCGTCGGAAGAAGGGCCAATGCTAGGGTGCCAAGCTAGCGCCTCTTTGACTTTTCAAAAGTTGATATATATAGGATTTTAAATCATCTTTCTCTTCATTTTTCATAGAACACGACCAGAGAAACCCCAAAACCTTACCCTTAAGCTCTGTACAAGTGTTCTAAAAAGATTAACATCCCAGGTACAAAATCAAGAATCGATAACGTTAGAATGATCCCTACGACGTAAGTATCGCTATATCGCCTCTCTTTTTCTTTGTAGTTTGAGTTTTGGAAGGTACTTCATTATTAGGCGCCTCTCTTTTTGTTTGTAGTTTGAGTTTTGGAAGGTACTTCATTGTTAGGAAAATGCCTACCTTCTGTATTTAAGCATTCAAATGTCAAGGAAGGTTGATAAATTCGTTTTATAATAGTTAGAACTCATGGGACGGTGATCGGAAGCTATGAGTTTGATTTATTTCATTTTTAGTGGACTATTTTGTAGTCCACTCGTGTTGCCCTCTTGTGCTGATTTTTATGGAGTTTTGGAGGAGAAAAGGTTTAGAGAAACGCCACATAATGACGGAATGGTGGTTTGGTCGTTCGTGGTTACATTGTTTTAGGTTGTTTGACACTACTTTGGTTGTCGTTTTATTTTTGAAGTGATTAGGGTGTGTGGGATATTTTGTGGTATATTGTGATGGAGATAAGGTGGGAAAATGATTAATACATGTTGTTATTGTTGTGTCCTTGTTGTTGTTGGTATATTGTACTGGATGAGGGCCTTGTTACAGGGGAGATGCTGCCGAGATTTACGTAAACGAACTACTAGTTTAAGTTGCGTACTTAGCCTTTACTCAGCACTGATTTTCAATCTCCTTATGTTGTGGTAGATTGAGTTGAGTTGTTTGAAGGATTGCTTGGAAGGTATTAAGGACTCAACTAAGTTAAGGTATGTTAAGGCTAAACCTTTCTTTTATTTTGTCATGATCCCGTAACTACTTGCGTTTGATAACAAGGCATAAAGAGAAGTTCTTATTTCTGAATTTATGTACATTATTCTAGTCTCATAAGCTACAGTATTCTCCCTTATCGGGATTTTATATTTAGTTAAGTATTGTCTTCTTTCAATAAGGAGAGCATAGGGTCAATATATAAAGTATTACAATATTTTCACCACCACCAAACTATAATCGGTGGGCAGGCCCCTATTGGACAACCTCAGATCAGATGGTAAGTTATATACCGAGCCTACTATGGCCGAGCATCTATGAGCGAGCCCAGAATGATTGAGATATAGAGCCTAGTATGGTCGAGCGCCTATGAGCATGCCACTATGGCAGAGTAGTTACACATACCAAGCCTCATAGGGCCGGACAACTATTTTACTTACTATATTGAGAGAGATGAGCCAGTATTAGCAGGTAAGCATATCTTCAATTATATTTGACTCCTAGGTACTTTTAGTTATTATATTATCAGTTCAGTTTCAGCTTTCAGTTATTCTGTTACCTTACATACTCGGTATATTATTTTGTACTGACATCCTTTTTACTGGGGATGCTGCATTTTATGCCTGCATGTCCTAATAGCTAGCTGGATAGACCTTCTCAGTAGACAAAGTCAAACATCAGCTTGGTTGGTAAGCTCCACTTTCTTTGAGTTACCAGGTATATACCTTAGAGTCCATTTTGTACATACAGGTTTGATGGGTAGGTCGGGGCCCTATCCCGACCATGATACAATTCAATTATCCCTAGAGGCTTGTAAATGAGTCCTATACATTCACTACATAAAACTGAAATTAGCTACGAATGTCGTCGCTAAAATGCTCGTAGCTAGCAGAATTCGTAGCTAATCCGTCACTAAATGAGATTAGCGACGGATTTTTTTGTTTAGCTACAGATTTTGTCCGTCGCTAAAACCTAATTTTTTTAGTAGTAATTTTTTTATATCAGTATTGTGGCTTTACCAACCCTATGTAGATGTTTAGTTTGGTATTGCTGGTTGTTGACGTTATTTTCAGATGATTCAGAATATGGCCTTGATAACTATGGATTTTAGCTTATCTTATGCTCTCTTTTGCTTAGGCTTTGGATCAAAAATGTGTAGAAGTATTCCCGAAAACTGACTTAATGTGCTTGTCTGCAGGGTTTGGTCAAAATGAGGCAATAAAGGCATAATCAACTCATGAAGGAGTTAAATTTGCACGAGTTCAAAGCTGGGACTGAAGCGCTGACCGCGATGGAAAAGAGCAGTCGCGTAAGGTCCACCACTGAAGCAGCCATAATTACGCGGTCCACGGAAGTAAGATTAAGAGAAGATGTTTTAGGTACAACAGTAACAGCTGACCGCAGTGAAAAAACTGTGGCCGCGGAATACCTGACACGGTCATAGTGGTATTTCCACTGAAAGCGTTGATTGAAGTTCAGAGACTCTGCAAGTTGAGCCTAACTAAGGAACGTGGTCCGCAAACATTTTACGCGGCCGCGATAGAAACCAATGCGTATGCGATAGACTTTATGCTATCCACAAAAACCTAGCCCAGTCCAAGTCCAATTATGAAGAAACGCGGTATGCGCTTGTTTTTGTGCGGCCGCGAAAGTCCATGCGCTGAGGCGCCCAGTATTTTGCTCACAGCGGAACCTCCGTAGGGGTATTTTTGTCCAGTAATTTCAGCTATGTATAAATAGATCTTTTTTACATTTTTAGGTCATCTTTTGTATCAGTGAGCTCGTGAACAGGCGTACTTTACCATTTAGAGTAATTTTAGAGTAGCTTTAGCTTATATTCGTAGATTTTGTTCTTGTAATCAACTTTTATGACTTATATTTCATCTCCATCTTTGATTTCTACCTTGATTATGAGTAGCTAAACCCATTAGCTAGGGTTGTGACCCAACCCTAGTGTGGGTATTTAATAGGTCTTCAATTTTAGGGCTTATTTTTTTATGGGTTAGTGATATTTAGCTTGTTTCATGCTTTAACTGTTGAATTGGTGGTTGGAAACACTTATTCTTGAGAAAGAGAGCTCAAGTGTAGGAAAAATAGGCTAACAAGATATTGGGTAAATTCAAGAGATTGATAGCATTAATGAAAGGGTTAAGCCTAGAGATAGTAATACCCGACTTGAGAAACTTTTACTTACATTATTTGAACACCCAATTAGGCTTGAGAAAGCCAATTAGGCAAAGTCACTCAAACTACCAAGAGGTATAGAGTGAGTAATTATGTGGAAAAGGTTATTTCACGACCCCAAATATAACAAGCTTGTCCTAAATTCTAGACCCCATTAGATACTCGCCGAGGTGTAAGTCACTTCCCTAGTGCTTTTTTATCAATTGAGAAAACTCCTACAAAACACTGTACTTAGATTGTTTTCAGCAATCAATAGCATTAAACATAGAATAGAAACAAATCCAAGCATGGGTAGAAGTGCAATTAAAAGCAACACACATAACTAGATTAGATAGAAACCCAACTCCCAACCAATATTAACTCCCTGTGGATATCGATCCCGACCTTTTAGGTAAAAGCTGCATCGACCACTCCTCGCCATTATATAGTGGTGTAGGGTTGGATCCGATCACTTTTTGGCGCCGTTGCCAGGGAGTTAAATAGTTTTGGCTATCTATCTGACTAGTTGTGTGTCTTGTTTTTCTTTCCTTCTATTTTACTAACTTGTGTGAGTTAATCGATTCGGGTACAAAATGGCAAATAATGATCCTCTCAAAAATGTTCTCCCGGGGGAGGAAGTAGATGATAATGCTGAAGATGAGGTGCCTCTAGTATCTCAAGCTGAAAGAAGAGGCCCAGGCCAATGAAAACATTCTAGACCCTCCCCCAGCTCCTCCGCGAGCAGCTCCTCGGGTGCTTCCAAATGAAAGTTACGCAAGTGCAATTGTCCCACCCCGGATCTGGGCAGGAAATTTCCAGATTACAAATGTCATGTTGACCTTATTGGAGCAAAGAGGGTACTTCATAGGTGCTCCCCATCAGAATGCATATAAACATCTAAAGGGCTTTATAGATAGCTGCTGGGGCAGCAAACAAACAAATGTGTCGGAGGATGCATTGAGACTGAGTTTATACCCTTTTTCACTAGAGGGAAAGCTTTGGACGGGCTCCGAAGACTCCCCAAACATTCCATCACCACGTGGGATAAGTTGACTGACAAGTTTATAGCCAAGTTTTTCTTGCCGGGGCATATGGCGACGCTGATAGATGAGATCCTTGCCTTCAAACAGGAGCCAAATGAACCACTGCATGAGATCTGGGAAAGGTATCGGATGATGGTTAAAGAATGTCCGAACAATGACATGACCGAAGCCATGATCCAACAAGCATTCTACCATGGAATCAACACTACCAACCAGTGTGTAGTTAACCATCTAGTAGGATGAAACTTTATGAACACACCTTATACTGAGGCATGTGATATACTGGATGAGATGGCGGATACTTCCTCAGCGTGGCAAAGTTGAGCTAATGTCCCACAAGGTGGTCCCAATGTCATTCACCTACACAAAGAGCTCCATGACCACAGCCAAGCAATAGCCGAGTTGACTACAACAATGAACCAGTTGGCCAAAGCTCAATTGCAACAAGTTTAAGCGCCAAGACAAGTAAATTCCATGGAAGGGATTAATATGATGGTCAACAAGAGGCGGCAAAGAGGTCAACAAAGTCAAGGAAATCCGGATCAATTTGAGCAAGATAGTAGTGGTTTTAACCAAGATGATGGGTATGATGATCAAAGTGAAGAAGTTCAGTATGTGAACAACTACCAAGGACAACAGGGCAATGCTCTTAATCAACAACAACAGTGGAGATCCCAAGGAAATTGGGGAAATCAAAACCAACAAGGAAATTGGAACAGTGGGAACAACAACAACCAAAAAAACTGGGCGGAACAACAATCAAAATTAGGGCAACTGGGGTGGCAACAACAATAGCAACTGGGGAGGAAACAACAACCAAAGGGGTTGGAATAATGGTAATCAAGGGAATCAGGGGCCGAGCTTTCAAAGGCCTCCAATGTATCAACAACCAAACAACCCGCCTCTATTTTTGTCTCAAGGTCCTAGCTCATCAAACAATGAGATGGTAAGGATTGAGTCAATGTTTGAGCAAATGATGAAGAAAAACGCCGACTCCGATGCCCAATTGGCATCCCATAATACTTCTATCCACAACTTAGAGGTCCAACTTGGCCAGATTTCACAATCTTTGAACACTCGCCCTAAGGGGGCACTACCTAGTGACACGGTAGTAAACACGTTGGAAGGGAACAATACGGGCCACGCCATGGCGGTGACTATAAGGAGTGGTAGAGGTGGTGTTGATAGTACCTCTAATGCAAGAAAATTTGTGATTGGTGATGTGTTGGTGCAAGATAATGATGATCAAAGTAATGACGTGCAAGTGAGTGATGATATTGTGAATAAAGAAGTGAGAATTGACATTGATGATAACGTGGAGGAAATCTAAAATGGTGTGAACCCGTCTAGGGAATATGTGATAGACATACGAGAAACGGTAATGCCTAAGGCTAAGGCTCCTTTTCCAAGGCCTCCTCCTCCTTACCCTCAAATACTTGCAAAGAAAAAGAATTAAAACCAATTCAAGAAGTTTATTGAGATGATGAAAATCTTCTCGATCAATGTTCCTTTGGTGGAAGCTCTTGAGCAAATGCCGGGATATGCCAAGTTTATGAAAGACTTGGTAACTAAAAAGAGATCTATGGATTGTGAGACCATCAAAATGACTCATCAAGTGAGTGCCATTGTGCACTCTATGGCTCCAAATATTGAAGATCCCCATGCATTTACCATTTCATGTACCATTGGGAGTGCGGATTTTGCAAAGGCCTTGTGTGATTTGGGAGCAAGTATAAATTTGATGCTTTACTTAGTATTCAAAACTTTGGGTATTGGTAAACCGAGAGCTACTTCAATGATATTACAAATGGCGGATCGAACAATGAAGAGGCCGCTTGGTATTATTGATGATATTCTTGTGCGGGTCGACAAGTTCATACTTTCAGCGGATTTTGTAATTCTGGATTGCGAGGTTGACTATGAGGTGTCGATCATATTTGGGAGACCTTTCCTAGCTACAGGGAAGGCTTTGTTGATGTGGAAGCATGGGAGTTCACCTTCCAGTTGGTGAAGAAAAAGTTGTGTTCCATGTCTGCAAATTAATGAGGCAGCCCAATAGCAACACAGTATGTTCAGTTGTGGATCTTATGACTGAGGTGATTGTTGAAGACACCAGTGATGTGATAAATGTGGAGGACCCTTTGGAAGCTGTGTTGTTGAACCATGATGTGGTGGAGGATGAAGGCTTGGTGGAGTATGTCAACGCTTTGCAAGGAATGAGTTCTTACACATATGAGCCCCGAAAACTTTCCTTGGATCTTGAGAACCAAAAAACTCCACCACAAAGCCCTCAATCGAGGAACCTCCCATATTGGAGTTGAAGCCTTTGCCTTCACACCTCAGGTATGAATTCTTTGGCCCTTGTTCAAATTTACCTGCTATTCTTTCTTCGTGCTTAACTAACGTGCAGGTAGATGCCACCCTTGAGGTGCTCTAAAGAAAGAAGAATGCCATTGGATGGACTCTAGCTGATATTCGGGGGATAAGCCTCGCCTTTTGCATGTACAAAATTATACTTGAGGATGATGCCAAACCCTCCATGGAACATTAAAGGAGGTTGAACGAGGATATGCAAGAGGTCGTTAAGAAGGAAGTTATCAAGTGGCTAGATGCAGGGGTTGTGTACCCCATTTTGGATAGTTCATGGACTTCGCTGGTATAATATGTTCCGAAGAAGGGGGTATCACTGTGGTCACAAATGAGCAAAATTAGTTGATCCCCACTATGACTGTCACCGGATGGATGGTATGCATGGATTACCGAAAGCTGAACAAAGTGACCCATAAAGATCATTTTCCATTGCCCTATCTTGACCAAATGTTGGATAGACTTGCTGAACATTCCTACTATTTCTTTTTGGATGAGTACTCGGGTTACAACCAGATTTTGATTGCACCGGAATACCAATAGAAAACCACCTTCACATATCCATATGACACCTTTGTTTACCTTAAAATGGTAATTACAATTAGATTATTTATTTTTATGCTGGTTGTTAGACAATAGATGCTAAGTGTAAGCTAGGGAAGAAAAATAAGAGTAAGAGTAAGAGTAAGTGCAGTTATTCAAACCGAACAATAGTGAATCGGGGTGAATCGAGGTCTCGAGTTGGCCTAAGCCGGGCCTCGAGGTTGAGCTAATTAGCTCGACTGGAGATGATCGATGGAGGTCTAACAGTTACAAGGGCCTCAATAATGGCTCTTTATGATCAATGATGAGTAATAAATGAAGAACAATCAATGAAACACAATAAATGTAAGCAATAAATCAAAGAAAAGACAATGGACAATGTTTAAGTTAGAGAGCAGAGAATGTTCTTGTTCTTGTATTGAATATCATGTGTTCAAGAAATAACAAGAGTCCCCTTTATATAGGAGGGAGAATCCCAACATAGTACATATGCATTTATTATAAGGATATGAAGCTAGTACAACAATTTAATGTCACGGTACAGACTTGTACTATTCTTGTAAACCTGGCCAGCTTTAGCCACGTGCCCTTTGGGAATTTCCCACTTGTCTAAGATAACCACCGATTTGCACTACCCCGGGTCGAGCATTGGGAACCCTCGGGGTCAAACCTCGAGCTGTGCTTTGTGGGTTCTGACGATGGGCTGTAAAAATGCCATAATGATCATAAAATCGGATACTCCAATTTTAGCCGTGTACCGATAGTTCCCGTGTTTCTTAGAGGGAAATGATAAGAAACAGTCTTGAACTTTTGCCTCTTCGATACTTCCATTGTGACGTCAGCCCATCATAGCATTAAATGCCATGAATTAAAGGCTGCGTAGAGGTTGTTGTTAATACGATTATCGAGAAGCCCACGAACCACTTTTGATTCGACTTGTTCGCTTCTCAAATGTTGCCCAAACAGCTTCTATAAATACCCCAATTGTTTGACATCCACACTTTTACAATATCTTCAAGTTTTAAGAGCTAAGTCCACAACTTCTTGCACTTATCTTCTTTCTATGCTTGTTTCTTCATCTTTTTTCTTCGAAATCAAGTTATAATCATGGCAAAAACTTCAAAAACGGTGTCTCAGAAAAAGTGTACGGCTTCCTCATCACGCCCGTCCAAGGGCAAACCAAAAGTACCTCCAAGTATCGAGCAGTCTACCCCTGGCCACTTCGATACGGTCTCCGATTTTACCATAGAAAACCCCCTTCTACAACGGGCCGATACGAGCCCGTGTCTCGGTACATCAGTGTGGTGACCAATGCGAAGAGAGTAAAGATAGATTGCCGATGGGGGGAGGCAGTGCAAATGGAGATCCCTAAAGCTAAGGAAAGCATAGAAGAACACAAAGCTGGCTTCCTCAGTGTATACAGATACCCCTTCACTCTAGGCCCCGTAGATCCTTCTTCCCCATCGATAGATCCGTTGATTCTTGACTTTTGCCATGAATACCGAGTGACACTCGATCAGATCTATCCTTCTTTCTGGAAGATTGTTTACATGCTCAGATATTTCTCCAACCGGGTGGAGGGAATGACCTTCACCCTCAATCACTTGGTTAGATTGTATAGCCCCCGTCTCTTCCGAGGTTTAATCAAGCTTCATCCTTGATCTGCGGAGACATTCTTTGCAAGCATAGATGAGGACAAGGATCGGGGATGGATGAGCCAATTTGTCAGAGTAAGAACCTCGGACATTATCCGTCATGACCCAAACGGATGGTCCGCGACGGGCACTCGATACCTTACTCAACCGAGTACCAACGTAAAGTATCTTTCTTATTACATCATCATATACATGTGACATACGGGTCTAATAGGACAACATCATCCTTTATATAGTCAAAACATAGGCCGACAAGGTCGTACAATCTTTTATGTACACGACATATGTCTACAAGCCTCTAAGAATACATAAATGCCATTGAAGGTCGGGACAGAGTCCCGCCATACCAAACAATACACGTCTAAATCATACTAACCAAACGAGCAACTCCGAAGCAAATGGAGTACACCAACATCTTCCGCTGAGCTGATAGCCTACTTGGAGTGCTCTTGACCTGTTTATCGGGACTTGTGGGCATGAAACGCAGCGTCCCAGACAAAGGGACGTCAGTACGAATAATGTACCGAGTATGTAAGGAACATAAATAAATACATAAGGGATATTAAAGACATATAGAGTACATGATTCAACCTGTAAGTCTGAATAAATTTGTAAATCATAAATTACTTTTAACGTCATGCATATGCGTATGAATGACATGTCGTGCATAGGTATCTATTTCTTAATATCATCAGCCTCTGAGGGCATCCCATCATATCATATAGGCCACTGTGGGCAAATTCATCATCGTATACCAGCTGATCAGGTGGTGGTGCGTATATAACGCCATAACCTTTTCCATATCCCATATACATGTATATACATACATATATATGTGTATATAACACCGTTTGAATACATACATATATATGTGTATATAGCGTCATTTGAATACATACATACATATGCGTATATAACGCCGTTTGAATCATATTTCAGCCACTGTGGGCAACATCATCATCTTATATCAGCTGATCAGGTGGTGGTGCGTATATAACGCCGTAACCTTTTCTCATATCCCATATATATATATATATATATATATATATATATATATACATATATACGCATATATAACGTCATCTGGTCATGGGTCAATGCACATGAATGCAAGCATGAAAAGTACGTCAATAAAATCATTCGGAATGTCATAAGACCATTTTGCCTCTTGAGCAATATCATAAAGTAATATCTTTTCAACTTTCGTATTTTCAAGACCCATGAACAGATGATAAAATATTATGGCACATGGATGTCACACCTCCTATTTGCGCGCCCGCCCCGAAGGGTTAGATGCGCGGGTGGAGTTTTTCCAATTTAAGTGACAATATTCGAAATGGGATTATTTATTTAATTCAGAGTCGCCACTTGGGAAAGGTTTGGCTTTTGGTGTCCCAAGTCACCGGTTTATCTTGAATCCCAAATCGAGGAAATTTTCGACTTTTCCAAGTGAAGTCTGCGAACCAGAAATTCTAAGTAAGGAATTCTGTTGACCCGAGGGAAGGTGTTAGGCACCCTCGAATCCCGTGGTTCTAGCACGGTCGCTTAAATTGTTACAATGGCTAAATATCTGATTTAAATACATGTTACGACTTACGTGCTTTTATTAAGTTTAAACCGCTTTTATCATTATCACTTGTTTTTATAGAGTTGCAACGTCGTGAAAATGCATCTCGAACCACGTCACAATCAATGCGCCCGTGATCGTCAACACATTTTGACTTCGTTGAGATTTGGATTCGGGTCACATCAATGTGCACCCGGGTTTGAGAATGTAATTTAATTAAGTTGCGCCTAAAGAGTCTAGCGTATTATTATTTTTTTTGTAGGAAGCCATGAAATTCACTAAACGGCCTATCCTGAATTCTAAATATTTATTATGATTATTTATTGAGGGCCCCGCAATTTTGCATTTTTATTTGGCGAGGCTCGTCTCTATTTAGAAAGGATATCCTAAAGTGGCTACATTTCTAATACATTTGTCTCTAAAACTAGAAAAAGAAAGAAAGGTACATGCTGCTTTGGCCTAATCCGAGTTTTTATGATTAATTATTTACAAAGTTAAGAAAGCATTACATTTTAATGGCAAAATGCTTTAATTTGACAAGGAAATCACATACGAGTTAACGAAATACACCACTTAATCCGAACAAACATCTTTAAGTCGAATTTAGATTAACTTACTCAGACAGGGTTAGTAGAGTTCCTTATTAAAGAATGTTTCCGATGATATTCAAAGCTAGTCCTATAAATCGCCTAAAGAAGTCGAAACTGGGTGATTTAAAACTGTATTGTATTTGGCTAGATTTAAAAGCCATTGGCCCCTGCTTATTCAAAGCATGCTGAAAGAGTGAGTTCAATTCTAGCAATCATATTTAATAGTTTCAACTCCATGAACTGTATTTACATCCTGTATGCTTCTGAATGAATCAACTACCACGGTTTCTGATCAACGTAAACATTAATTAAGTACAAACTTACGAATGTACCCTCTATTAGGCTACAAATTAAAGGATTTATACAACTTTAACAATATTCGCAAGGCGGTAAGTAAAGCCACAGATGATTAAAGATTCTTCAGATCTTTCATTTCAATTTTCATTCCGGCATCAGTTACATCAGACAGATTCGAGGTGTGTACCTGAGAAGATGCTTACAATGAAGAAAGCGAGAGAGTCAGTTGAGCAAACAGTGCAAGCGAAACAGCAGCAGTAACAGATAACAGCAGCAGGACAAGTTTCGGTGCGAGATACAATTGTAGACGAGGAGGAAGTGGAAAATGACAGCAGTAGGCAGTGAAGCATAAGCAAAACTCCAGGCAGACCAACTCAGAAGAAACTAAGCACGAGAATACCCCCAGAAATCTCAATTGAGACTTGGAAGAATCAGTACAGCCCAACAGGTTGACAGCAAAATGAAGCCTAAACAGAAAACAGTTTTTTTCTGAAATTTCTGTATATTCCCTATTTCTTGTTCACTCTCTATCTGTGTATATAGCTTCTCTCAATGTGTCTGTATGTACCTTTTTATGATATCTCTCTCACTATCTCTTTTCTTCTTAAACAAAAGAGTGACAACTTTCAATCTTGGAATCTATTTGAGTTATCAAAAGAAAACTCCCCTCAGTTTTTCTTTCTTTTTTTTGAACTTCAAAACCCTCAATGATTCAGTCCTTCTCTCTATGTTAATAATTTCCCTGTATGTATCCCTATCTCCCTGTTCTCTTTCCTTTTTCCTCTTCTATCAGCTCTCTTTCCCCAGAAAATCCTCACTGTGTGTGGTTTTTTTTTTTCTTTTTACAGCCCTCAAGGTCCAGTCTCTCCCTATCCTTCTGTACATCTCCCCCCCTTTTATAAACCTCAAAACTATCTTTTTTAACAGCCTTTTTTTCAGAATACCCCAGTCCCTCCCATGTGCATTTCCATTTCAGATTCCCATTAGTTATTTAAGTATTAACAAAATCCCCCCATGATATTCCCTGACAGTCTTACTCTTTTAAGTGAGGTTTAATACTTCTTAAACTAAAGTAGAGCATGGGCAGCAGGGGTGTGCTTTGACAGCACACGCTGTCAAACTATTTTTAATTCAAAAGGGGCCTTTGTGCAGGAACCAGGCTGTGCACAATGCACATGCTGTGCACAAGTGCACAATGCACATGCTGTGCACAAGTGCACATGCCCTCAATTCAGATTGCAGCTTAACAATCTATCCTTTTATTTTCAGATTCAAATACAACTATAAATGACCCTACTTGATTCTTACTTTGATTCAAACAAAGTTGCAGCAGGCAAAATGTTCAATCGTTAACATTCGAACTACTGAAACTAATTGACGACATTTGTCGACTCGACTATATTAGCATTAACATACACAATCGTAGCCAAAAATCAAACATTCAGAAGTATGGGACACATGACTCAACTTATACTGATTAAAACAGAATTGTATTTTGAGGAATCAGTTAGTCAGTACAAATTCGGAATACCACCAGTACGTACGCCTTATCAGAATAGGAGGGGAGGGATTCAGACAAACACAGAGGCTCAAACAAAGTGGCCAAACAAAAGTTGATAAAATTAAAACAAATATGAACAAACTTTCAAAGACCAATCACACGGACTAAAAAAAAAGAAAAAGAAAACAAGACTCACCTCAAATCTTTGAAAAATCAAAACCTCGACTCGGATTTGGACAGACCTTTCTTAAGGCTGAATGGATTTTAATCGAAGTGTTTCTCAGATGAGAAACACTTTGATTAAAGTCCATTAGACCTTAACCTCTTCGGTTGAACCGGTATAAACCAGTGACGAAGAAATACAAAAATTTCCAAAGCTCAGATCCGGGATTCAGGCTTCCTTGGTCAGATTCGGACCAAACCAAGTATGGTTTGGTCACGAGGGGGGTCTGGGGAGTGTCTGGTGTGAAGCTGGGGTTGGTTGGTGTAAAACGAGTTTTAACTCGAATCTTCAAATGAAGATTCGAGGACCTAGGGGATGGTTCGAACTACATGGTTAGCAGATCCATGTTCAGGATGGCAAGGGGGTTCTAGGGTGTTAAGGGGAAGGTCACCGGCGTTCAGGCCGCCGGGTTTCTGGTGAAAGTGTGCAGGGGCGGCTAGGGTTTGAAGGGGATGGGTTTGGGTGAAGACGACGAAGCCGGGGTATTGGATAGGGGGGTAGGGTAAGGATTTGGGCTTATATAGTTGGTGGGTGGGTCGATCTCAACCGTTAGATCAATCTAGATCTACGGTTTGGATCTGATGGTCTTAAGTGAAACGGTGTCGTTTCAAATGTTGAGGGTTTGGGTTTGGTCCGGGTGTAAACGGGTCGGGTTTGTTGATGGGTTATGGGAATTGATCTTGGCCGTCGATCACTCTGAGATCAACGGCCCAGATCAGGCACGATTCAAACGACGTCGTTTGGACGTCCTGGGCATCAGGTGACCTGGGCTGGGCAGGCCTGGGTCTTGGGCTGTTCGTTTGGGCTGAGTTTGTTGGGCCAATTTTAACAAATTGGCCCAAATCCGGAAGGGGTCTTTCCTTTCCCTTTTTTTTTATTTATTTTTTTTTTATTTCTTTTTCTTATTTATTTTAAAACAAAACTAAGCCAAAAATCAAATTAAAATTAAATATACACTCAAATACAATTATTTGCACACATACTAAAATATTTCAAAACAGGTAAGGTCAAACCAAACAAAATCACGGACGAAAAATGCCTATTCACGATTTTCTATTTAACGACCGAATTACGGTTTGAATTACGCAGGACACATATATATTTTTTGAATTTTATTTTAATAAAGTAAATAAATAAGAATGGGCCAAAATCACAAATAAATCCACAAGGTGCCGCACAGAAATCCGAAATTGTACAGCGGGGCCAATTATATTATTTTTTATTTCTTTTTGGAGCGATTGTCGTGTGAAGCAAAAATCACGTGCTCACAGCTGCCCCTCTTTGTTCGGAAACACGAAGGGTTTTCGTGCAAAGATCAAGTGAGCGTGTATGAGCGATTTTTGCCTATAGACCACTCCGTATGAAGCATTTTTGAAAGATCTGACCGAATCTTGCTTCAACGATTTCCTACATATCCTGGGCTAAACAGGAATCAGGTCAATGTAGTTCGAGAAGTTTTGGTAGCTGGGGCTACCATGGGACTGCAAGGCTTGCCGTTACTGCTGCTGCTGTTGCTGTTGTCACTGCTATGTCACCGACCGCCTTATTACAACCAAGCGAAAATTGGAAACTGAACTAACTACTTTTATGTATGTCAACTGCTAGTTACAAGATTCCTATCTATGATTCTTTTACGACTTGATCTTGGGTCTTAGCTGATTCTGCTTGTAGACTCTGATCTGAATCTTGATGCTTGCGAGTTGCGGCGACTTGTTTTTTTAATCTCCAGGATACCGAATAAAATGTGACCGGCAGAGGTCAGGACCTTAGTCAAATGTTGGAGTCGATTTGCTTTCCCTTTACTCTGATATCTCGGGATATCTCTTTTGTCCTTTTCTTCTTTGATTCCGAACTGGGATTTATCTCGTGGGTCATTTCGATCCATGTGGTTCGAGGTCAGACCTGCGGGAGAAAAGAAACAAACAAACGAAATTTTCTGCCCCAGTTTCACTAGGAAAATTTCGTTACTTATTCACCAGGAAGTTCATAAAATTGATGAAAGAGGATATGCGTGCTCAGTTCAGGGTTGGAGCCCTAATATCGACTAGCTGGGGAAAGGTTCAGTGTAGGGTTTTAAAACCCTTACGCCAAACAAAGGAAGAATTCAGTTTAGGGTTTAAAAACCCTAATGCTGCCTAAAAGGAAAAAAGTTCAGTTTAGGGTTTAAAACCCTAATGCTGACTAAAAGGAAAATTCAGTTTTAGGGTTTAAAACCCTGATGCTGATTGGCTGGAAAAGCTCAGTTTAGAGTTTAGAACTCTAATGCTGGCTGAAAGGAAAAAGTTCAGTTTAGGGTTTAAAACCCTAATGCTGATTGCATGGAAAAGCTCAGTTTAGAGTTTAAAACTCTAATGCTGGCTAAAAGGAAAAAGTTCAGTTTAGGGTTTAAAACCCTAATGCTGATTGCATGGAAAAGTTCAGTTTAGAGTTTAAAACCCTAATGCTGACTAAAGGAAAATTCAGTTTAGGGTTTAAAACCCTAATGCTGATTGCATGGAAAAGCTCAGTTTAGAGTTTAAAACTCTAATGCTGGCTAGAAGGAAAAGTTCAGTTTAGAGTTTAAAACCCTAATGCTGACTAAAGGAAAATTCAGTTTAGGGTTTAAAACCCTAATGCTGATTGCATGGAAAAGCTCAGTTTAGAGTTTAAAACTCTAATGCTGGCTAAAAGGAAAAGTTCAGTTTAGAGTTTAAAACCCTAATGCTGACTAAAGGAAAATTCAGTTTAGGGTTTAAAACCCTAATGCTGATTGCATGGAAAAGCTCAGTTTAGAGTTTAAAACTCTAATGCTGGCTAAAAGGAAAAGTTCAGTTTAGAGTTTAAAACCCTAATGCTGACTAAAGGAAAATTCAGTTTAGGGTTTAAAACCCTAATGCTGATTGCATGGAAAAGCTCAGTTTAGAGTTTAAAACTCTAATGCTGGCTAAAAGGAAAAAGTTCAGTTTAGGGTTTAAAACCCTAATGCTGACTAAAGGAAAATTCAGTTTAGGGTTTAAAACCCTAATGCTGATTGCATGGAAAAGCTCAGTTTAGAGTTTAAAACTCTAATGCTGGCTAAAAGGAAAAAGTTCAGTTTAGGGTTTAAAACCCTAATGCTGATTGCATGGAAAAGCTCAGTTTAGAGTTTAAAACTCTAATGCTGGCTAAAAGGAAAAGTTCAGTTTAGGGTTTAAAACCCTAATGCTGACTAAAGGAAAATTCAGTTTAGGGTTTAAAACCCTAATGCTGATTGCATGGAAAAGCTCAGTTTAGAGTTTAAAACTCTAATGCTGGCTAAAAGGAAAAAGTTCAGTTTAGGGTTTTAAAACCCTAATGCTGACTAAAGGAAAATTCAGTTTAGAGTTTAAAACCCTAATGCTGATTGCATGGAAGAGCTCAGTTTAGAGTTTAAAACTCTAATGCTGGCTGAAAGGGAAAAGTTCAGTTTAGGGTTTTAAAACCCTAATGCTGACTAAAGGAAAATTCAGTTTAGGGTTTAAAACCCTAATGCTGATTGCATGGAAAAGCTCAGTTTAGAGTTTAAAACTCTAATGCTGGCTGAAAGGGAAAAGTTCAGTTTAGGGTTTAAAACCCTAATGCTGACTGGCTGGGGATAAAGCTCGAGAATACTACACGATCTATTTTTGAGTTTTCTTGTTTTAGATAAAAGGGAGTTTCGTGGAAGCTTACCTTTCGAGTGAATTCCTTATTGCCAAAATGTTTCTTGTACCTTCCTCTTTGGGCGACACCTGCTTCTTGCACGGTTGTCTTGGATTATACCTGTTTCAACTTTTCAGATAAAGAACAATTGTTAGTTCGGAAATGACGGTCGGTTCGGTGACCTCGATCGTTCCCAGTTGCTTTGTTGCGTCTTCATTTCTGTTGTGAAGTCCCGCCATTGATTTGATTCATATGCCGAAACCCTTTAGACCGCTCAGGCTTGTATTTCCAGATTCTGTGATGATTTGCCTCGTAAGGCTCTCTTTTTTTTGTGTCCCGTTTTGCTTGGAGGTTCTCAACGGGGGTTTTATTGGAGGTATTTTGTGGGGATTTGTACAAAAGGGAAGCTTTGTGGGGAATATTTACAAAGTGGATTCTTTGTGTGGATTTTGTACAATGGGCATGCTGGGGGATTTATTTCAAAGTGGGATTTCTAGGATTTGTTGGGGTAAGCTTGTTGGGGATGTCTACAAAAGGACCCGCTGGGATGTGCTGGGGAGGTTCCATTTTTTCCTTTCTTTTTTTTTTTTTTTTTTTTTTTTTCTTATAATTTTATAATTTGGGGAGATTCTGTGGGAGATTGTACAAGACTCTGTTGGGATTTGTACAGGGGGGAGACTCTGTGGGGATTCGTCCGAAGGTGGACTTGCTGGGGAAGATTTCAAGATTTCTCTCTTTTCCTTTTCTCCGGAACACCATCAAACGTCATGATTCATCATGCTTGGGTAATCATATCAACGAGATGAGGTGCTTTCCTTCATGAGACGGGATTCCGTGTAAACAAACCATGCCACCTACCCTTTCCGGTGTGTCCTGAACTCGGGGTTAAAATGCAAAAGGGATTCGAAAAGAAACAAAGCAGGGGAAAACAAATCAGAAAAGAAATACCCTTTTCGGGGAGAGAAAGACTTATCTGAGGAAGATAACGCTGGCTTTAAATGACATGACATGCCTTTTGGACTGGACGTCTGACCTTCTAAGAGCTTGCGTTTTCCTGAACCAGAAACGGACCTGTGATTCCAAACTGGTGGCACTCTGCCGAGACTTTCTTGGGGTGGCGTCATCCTTTTCGGCCGACAGCGCCCTTTGCGGGTTTTCGCTGGCTGACCTCTCTCATTTCTCTTCCTGTCGTCGCTTGATAGCACTCTTTGCGAGTTTTTACTAAACAAGCTCTCTCATTTTGGTTTCTCTTCTCCCGTCGCCTCGTGGTGCCCGAAGGTTTTCACCGCCGAGACTCTCTCATTTTATTTCTCTCAACTCAGGGTGTGCTGGTTTCCTTTTGTGATGCTTATTGGTTTCCCACCATCTTTGGTAATTGATTTGAAGGCTTGTACCTGGTGAAGAGAGGTAGCTGAGACTAAACTTCTCAAGTGTCCTGACATGCCCCGGTTTTCAATTTCAGGGTGAATGGATTTTGTTGTTGGTGTGACTGAACCTCAGGGAGAGGCTGCCTACGTATCCTTTCGGAATCAAGTCAAACGTAGTTCAGGCCTCAATCAATGTTTTGTTTTGTTTTGTTTTCTTTTTTTTTTTTTTTTTTTTTTTTGAGAGGATTGAGTAGTGTTTAGGGAGTAGTGGGGAATAAAACCTTTGCCATTTTCAAATGTGTCAGGACCACCGGAGTATGATTTAGACGTAGTACCTCTTGACTGCATCTGCATTTACTGCTGTGTCGGGGTCATTTCCTTCGATATCACCTAAATACAATGCTCCCCGCGGCAGTATCTTCCTCACAATGTATGGGCCTTTCCAATTTGGGGCAAACTTTCCTTTTGCTTCTTCATGATGCGGCAGAATACGCCTCAGTACCAATTGTCCTACTTCGAAATTCCGAGGTCGGACTTTCTTGTTGTAAGCACGGGCCATCCTTCGTTGGTATAACTGTCCGTGACAAACTGCAGCCATCCGCTTTTCATCAATCAACGTCAATTGCTCCAGTCGAGTCTTAACCCACTCGCTGTCCTCGATTTCTGCTTCGACAATGATTCGAAGTGAAGGAATCTCTATCTCTGCCGGTATTACGGCCTCGGTTCCATAAACCAAAAGATAAGGAGTCGCTCCCACCGATGTGCGCACCGTAGTGCGATACCCCAATAACGCAAAAGGTAACTGCTCATGCCACTGTCGGGAACTTTGTATTGTTTTCCTCAAAATCTTCTTGATGTTTTTATTTGCAGCTTCTACAGCACCATTGGCTTTTGGCCGATAAGGAGTGGAATTCCTGTGTGTTATCTTGAATTGCTCGCACACATCTCCCATCAAGTGACTGTTCAAGTTTGCTGCATTATCTGTAATGATAGTCGCAGGAATACCGAAGCGACAGATAAGATTTGAGTGTACAAAATCCACTACAGCTTTCTTGGTGACCGACTTGAGAGTGACAGCCTCTACCCACTTTGTGAAGTAATCGATGGCAACCAGTATAAACCTGTGTCCATTCGAAGCCTTTGGTTCAATTGGTCCAATGACGTCCATGCCCCAAGCGACAAATGGCCAAGGTGCGGACATGGGATGCAGTTCTGTGGGAGGTGCATGAATCAAATTACCGTGCACCTGACACTGATGACACTTCCGGACAAAGCTAAAGCAATCCTTTTCCATGGTCATCCAGTAATAACCTGCTCTAAGGATCTTCTTCGCTAAGACATACCCGTTCATGTGAGGTCCACATACACCTGCGTGTACTTCGTGCATGATCTTTCTTGCTTCCTCGATATCGACACATCTTAAGAGATTGAGGTCCGGAGTCCTCTTATATAACAATTCACTGCTCAAAAAGAAACCACTTGCATGTCGCCTAATGGTCCTCTTTTGATCTCCAGTTGCATGCTCGGGGTATTCTTGTGTCTTCAAGAATTTCTTGATGTCATGGTACCAAGGCTGCGTATTTGATCCCGCCTCGATTACACTGCAGTAACCGTGTCTTTCCTTGATTTGGATTTCCAAAGGATCGACGTGGGCGTTGCCCGGGTAGGGTAGCATAGAAGCCAGAGTAGCAAGTGCATCTGCCAGTTCATTGTGAAACCTCGGAATATACCTGAATTCTATTGAGTTAAAGCGCTTGCTGAGGTCCTCCACATGTTGTCGGTATGGGATAAGTTTGACATCCCGAGTTTCCCATTCGCCTTGAACTTGCCGGATGATCAGGTCAGAGTCTCCCATAATCAGTAAGTCTTTGACATCCTGATCGATTGCCATATGTATGCCCATAATGCAGGCTTCATATTCAGCTGTATTATTTGTGCAGAAGAAACGAAGTCTAGCTGTGGCGGGATAATGCTGACCGGCAGGTGAGATCAAAATTGCCCCGATCCCTATACCCTTGGCATTCACGGCTCCGTCAAAGAACATCTTCCAAACATGAGCTTCCTCCGAGATCGCTTCTACGGTGTTTACCTCTTCATCTGGAAAATAGGTATCCAATGGCTGGTATTCCTCATCGACCGGGTTTTCGGCCAAATGATCTGCTAACGCCTGGGCTTTCATTGCCGTGCGAGTGATGTAAACTATGTCGAACTCCGTAAGCAAGATTTGCCATTTAGCCAGTCTCCCAGTAGGCATTGGTTTCTGAAATATATATTTCAAGGGATCCAACCTGCTTATGAGGAATGTAGTGTGGGCTTGGAGATAATGCCTCAGCTTTTGAGCAACCCATGTGAGAGCGCAGCATGTCTTCTCCAACAGAGTGTATTTGGCCTCGTAGCTGGTGAATTTCTTGCTCAGGTAGTAGATCGCCTGTTCCCTTTTCCCGGTCACGTCGTGTTGCCCCAGGACGCAGCCAAAGGAGTTCTCCAAGACTGTCAGATACAAGAAAAGTGGCCTCCCTGGTTCGGGAGGGACCAAGACTGGGGGATTCGAAAGGTACTCTTTGACTTTATCAAAGGCTTCTTGACACTCCGTTGTCCACTTAATCGCCGCATCCTTTCTTAACAACTTGAATATGGGCTCACACGTGCTTGTCAGCTGGGCAATAAACCGACTGATGTAGTTCAGCCTGCCCAAAAGACTCATCACGTCTTTCTTCGTTCTTGGGGGAGGTAGATCTTTGATAGATTTTATCTTAGTCGGATCTAGCTCGATACCTCTCCTGCTTACGATGAAACCCAAAAGTTTACCTGACGGAACTCCGAAAGCGCATTTTGCTGGATTTAGCTTCAAGTCATACTTCCTTAGTCTCTCGAAGAATTTCCTCAAGTCTTGGATGTGATTATCCTGTGTCCTGGACTTGACTATTACATCGTCCACGTACACCTCTATTTCCTGATGCATCATGTCATGGAAAATGGCGGTCATGGCCCTCATGTAAGTAGCCCCAGCATTCTTTAAACCAAATGGCATGACCCGATAACAGTAGGTGCCCCAAGGCGTGGTGAAGGCAGTTTTCTCGGCATCCTCTTCATCCATCAATACCTGATGATACCCAGCGTAACAATCTACGAAAGACTGTATCTCGTGCTTGGCGCAATTGTCAACGAGGATGTGGATGTTGGGCAGCGGGAAATTATCTTTAGGACTTGCTCTGTTCAAATCTCGGTAATCTACACATACCCGAGTTTTCCCGTCCTTTTTCGGTACTGGAACCACATTCGCCAACCATGTTGTGTATTGGACTACCCGGATCACTCCTGTTTTCAGTTGCTTGGTGATCTCCTCTTTAATTTTGTCACTGACCTCGGTTTTGAACTTTCGTTGCTTTTGTTGAACCGGAGGACAATCAGGATGAATCGGCAATTTGTGAACCACTAGATCGACACCTAGTCCCGGCATGTCATCATATGACCAAGCAAACACGTCTTTAAATTCAAGAAGAAGTTGAATTATCGCCTCTCGCGTTTTCTTGTCCGTGTGAATGCTTATCTTGGTCTCCCGGATTTCTTCCGGGGTTCCTAAATTTACCGGTTCAGTGTCATTCAGATTCGGCTTAGGTTTATTCTCGAAATATTCCAACTCTCGGTTTATCTCCCTAAAAGCCTCTTCCGCATCATATTCTGGTTCTGGATTCATTAATTCGCAATTAAATAGCTCATTGTGACCTGGGCGTGAAGTCCGCAAGCATGTCATATTTAAAGCCGCATTATTAGGACTGAAAAGGAAGATAAGAGGAAAAGTAATAAAATCAGGACGAAAGAAAGAATAGGAAAGCAATGATGATTTTTTTTTATTATTTTCTTTTGAAAATTGGAAGACAACAACGTTTACAACTAGGAATTCGGAATAACAAATGAAAAGAAGAAAACGTTCAAGTTATGTCCCGGAGATAACTTGTGATACAGGAAAGGTGGCAGGACAGGTCTACCCGGACTTCCGTCTAGTTGGGAATGGCGTGATCTCCCAGTTTTGGAGCTTGGCGTTTGGCCCCATGTATATCATCTCAGCAGTGCTCGTGCCTTCGCCTGGTTGAACCATGTGGACCTCGTAGAGCATTTCCCTCATTGCCCCACATATTTCCTCGATTTCCTCAACTGTGAAGACCTCATCTTCTTCTTCTTCAGTGTACCCTGGCCTGACAAAAGTCGCATGTAAATCCGGCAGTGGTTGAGGCAACTTCCAGCCCTCATTTCTCCTTTTCTTTGCCCATTTTTCGTCTGCTGGAGTAGGTTTGAAACCTAGTCCAAAAGGTTTCTTGACGACTGGTAAAGTAATGGGTTCCGTCGTTCCCTGAAGATTTCGTCCAAGCCCCTTCCCTGGCCTAAATCCGTGTCGGATCATTTCTTTGGCCACCATAACCGAAGCGTTAGACAAGAAAGGCTGGGGGCAAGGTACTCCCTCTTCGTGCTGCTCTGCCAATACCACCTCGAAAGCTTGATAGACCGTATGCTCACTCCCTTCTCTTGGTTCAAGATACGGGATAGATGGGTCCCGATAAATGGCATGTTCATCTTCTCCATGGACCACGATCTCTTGGTCTTCATACTCGAACTTCACCATCTGGTGAAGAGTAGAAGGCACGGCTCCTGCCGCATGGATCCAAGGCCTGCCAAGGAGGAAATTGTATGATGTGTCCATGTCTATCACTTGGAAAGTGACTCGAGATTCGACTGGTCCTATGACCAGCAACAGGTCTATTTCTCCCATGGTGTCTCTCTTGATACCATCGAAAGCTCTCACGCAGACGTTGTTGGGTCGGATTCTTCCGGTCTCAATTTCCATTCTTTGCAGCGTGGAGAGCGGGCAGATGTCAACACCTGATCCCCCATCCAGCATCACCCGCTTGACATAGTAGTCCTCACATTTGACTGTTAAATGCAATGCCTTGTTGTGTGCTGCTCCTTCCGGGGGTAGATCGTTCTTGCTGAAGGAGATTTGGTTGACGGCGAAGAATCTTTCTGTCATCCGCTCCAGTTGTTCTACCGAGGTTTCGACCGGTACGTATGCTTCGTTCAGGGTTTTCAGCAGGATCTTTTGATGCTCGGTTGACTTCATCAATAGTGACAGCATGGACACTCGCTCAGGGTGCTTGCGCAGCTGGTCTATCACCTCATAATCCGGCATCTTCATCTGCTTGAAGAACACTTCCGCTTCTTCAACACTCACAGGCTCCTTTGGAGGGAAGCGCCTTTGTGTGGCGTTGTTCAGTTCTTGGGTATTTGAGTACCCTCCAACGAAAGTATTTTCTGGAAGTTCTTCCCTGACCTCCTTACCTTTATACGTTACCAAAGTCTTTTGATAATTCCACGGCACTGTGGACGGGTTGGTCATTGGCTTTTGTGGCACGCGTCCGATAACCACTGGCTCATTCAGCCGAGGTGGTTGAATCGTCCCCCGGACCACATAGGCCCCTTTTGGCACATACATAGGTTTTGTCTTTTTGATCCCCGAAGTTCTGCGTCTTCTTGGCTTGACCTCGTGGTATGTAAAGAACTCCACCCTTTGCTGGTACTACTTTCTTCTCCACCTTCTTTTCGGGCTTGCTTTCTGCAGCCTTGGCCTCCTCCCCCCTTTCTGATTTCTGGTCTGTTTCAGGCCTCCTCGCTGTGTCGACAATGGCAATTATGGCTTTCAAGGCAGGGTCGAACTCTTTGTCTTCACAAATCATGCCGATCAGCGGCCCATTATTGTGAGCGGGCAATGGATTGTTAGTTACATTTGGGATCTCTTCGTCCCTTAGCACTATCTTCCCCTGCTCTATCAAATTTTCGACCACTCTTTTCAATGACCAGCAGTCGTTTGTATCATGCCCCTCGGCCCCTGAATGATAGGCGCATCTGACTCCGGCTTTGTAAGAAGGAGATGTCGGGTTTTGCCTTGTTTGAGGGATGGGTTGTAGGAAACCCAACTGAACCAACTTTGGGAACAAAGTCGAGTATGGCTCACCGATGGGCGTGAAAGTCCGCCGTCGAGGTGGCTCTTGGGGGCGGTAGTTATTTTGCGGGGGTTGTGGGTTATAGTGGTTGCGGTAAGGAGGCTGATTTCTGGGAGGTGGAGCTGGGCCTCGGTTGGCTTGTTGTGGTGAATGGTTATAAGGTTGGGCATTCATGACCATATAAGGTTGATGAGCATATGCCGCATTTGAGTGGGGGTAGTAGTGTTGTGAGGCCCTTTCCGGAAAATGGGGCCTGTGATGACGATACTCCCTTGCTTCAGAGGCTGCCATAGCCGTTTCTTCCTTCTTCTTCCCCCTTGTCGTCCCTCCAGACCCGCTTTGGATGGCCTGAGAGGTTGCCCTTAGGGCTGCTTGACTCAGAATCCGACCCGTTTTCAGCCCATTCTCTACCATTTCTCCTATCTTGATTGCTTCCGCGAATGGCTTACCCATGGCCGACATCATGTTTTGGAAATAGTCAGACTCTTGAGCCTGGAGAAAGGTAGTGACCATTTCCACTTCATCCATGGGAGGCTTTACTCTCGACGCCTGTTCACGCCACTTAATAGCATACTCTCTAAAACTTTCCGAAGGCTTCTTCTTCAAATTCGACAGAGAGTTTCGGTCTGGCGCAATGTCGATGTTATACTGGAATTGCTTTACAAAATCTCTGGCGAGATCATCCCATATATGCCATCGGGACATTTCCTGATCCATATACCATTCCGAAGCTATCCCTACTAAGCTTTCCCCAAAATACGCCATTAGCAGTTCTTCCTTTCCGCCGGCTCCCCGCAATTGGTTGCAGTATTTTTTAAGGTGTGCAATGGGGTCACCGTGCCCATCGTATTTCTCGAACTTGGGGGTCTTGAAACCCGTCGGCAGGTGCACGTGAGGGAACATGCACAGGTCGGCGTAAGAGACGCTCTTTTGCCCGCTCAAACCTTGCATATTCTTCAAACTTTGTTCAAGGCTTCTCATTCTCTTAGCAATCTCATTTTGTTCTGCAATCCTGGGGTTCTGTTCCTGTCCCGGTGCGAGTTCGCACTGAGGCGGTAGAGGATTATTGTTGGTAGCGAACCTGGTTGGTTCCATTGAGAACGATGGTGCTTGGAATGTAAAAGAGGATGAGTCAAAGCTTGGCTTGTATGTGGCAGGCTGTGCCGTAGCTGGGCAAGGCGATGCAGTAAAGATATTCATGCTTGCATCGGTGGCCGACATTCGGGGATGAGGCTCAGAAGGTGATCCGGCGGAGAAAACGGAGTTGGCTGGGTACCCGAATGGGGTAGCAGGGTAATTTATGGGGACATTAGAAGTCCCACCTGACCTGGAGAATAATTCAGGGAATCCGGGGACGACACTTGGCGGCTCTTTCCCATTGTTCCAATCATCCAGCATTTCCAACATGCGGAGCCGTAGGATTCTATTTTCTTCTGCAGTTGCGGATTCAGGCGTGAGGACGGCTGAGATTGAGCTCTCCTCAGAGACGGGGACTGTTTGCAATGGAATTTCCGAAGACATTTCCACACTTCCTTTTGACCTGGTGAAGTAGGTGTGAGTACTGTTTCTGGTCCTAACAATAGGTAGTTGAACACCTCTCCTTGACCTCGTGAAGTATGAGTGCGAGGCCAGACTTTCACCAAACCAACCGTCTTTTCAAAAACCCTGGAAACATGCTCAATGACAAGCGCATGGTTAATTTGTAGCAAACAACAGATAGTTAATCTCACGTTGGGCATGATGCACCTATACAGTTAAGTGGATTACTATATGTCTGCTACGAGAGCATGCGTCATTCCGGTATTTTCCTCTTATTTCCCTTTTTTTCTTTTTTTTTTTTTTTTTCATTTATTTTTCTTTTATATTTTTTTTGTAGCAAAATAAAATGCGATCGGATCCGATGAGGATTGCCTACGTATCACGATACTCACGTGAATCAGATCATTACGTAGTTCGAAAACACGAATGAGCGTGAAAGAAGCAAACTCTTTATTATTGAAGTAGTCCATTACAAACTACATTTTGCAAAAGAAAAAGCAAACTTTGGAAATAAACCTAGACTACTCAAAATAGACTGAAAATCACCCTGATGGAAAAACAGGCAGAAGATGCTAAGATACAGATTTGACCTATGAATGCATTATGGTTTTAAAAATTGGTTTCCGCGGGGCATCGTTCGGCCTCGCCGCGGTCCTAGGCGTGAGATCCCTCTCAAGTTGCTCTAGCTCGTGCATAGTCTGCTTGACATAACCCATTACTGCCGAGAGGACGGTAGCGCTGGACATGTTCTCACATCGTAGGCATCGTCTGGTGATGGCATGGGCAATGGCCTTGATCCTATCTCTGGTTTGCTTCTTCTCTACGAGCAGGCGTTTTGTCTGATCGCTGCATATCTTGAAAACTTGAGCATCTTGTACATGCTGATGCTTCAGTCGTCGTACTTCCAACTTCATCTGGGCTATTGAGTCATACCAGTATCTGCTCTCAATTTGGAAATCCTTGGCCTGATTAGCTGTTTTGATCTCAAGTGCAGCCATCTCTCTCTTTATCTTAGCAACAGTCTTCTCATGGTCGCTTTCCAATCGATTCAGGTACCTGCGATGCTTATCCGTTCTTGTATCCCACTGTGCTTTGAGCTCTGCTATGATGTTTTCAGATTTCTCCAAACCATCTCGCCATTCCCTGATTTCACCTTTTAGCCCTTTTATCAGCTGCTCGTCCGATCGACGCCTTGGTTGTCTATCTGCATCCAACCTTATCTGTTTGATCTGGGCTCTGAGCATTTCATTTTCTTGAATCAACCTGTTCCGCTCTCCCAGATCGGTAGCAACTTGCACGTTGTGTTCATATTTCAATTTTTCCACTTGTTGCTTTAACCTGCTGATTTCGGTGCAATAGCCTCTTTCTTTTGCTAACCAATCCCACTGCTTTTGTGATGATTCGGTAAAATTCCGGATGTGGGGTCTCTTAGCTGGCCTTTCATGCTCGAGTTCCCTTCTGTACCATGCAAGGTAACCTGGCGCCGTTTCTCCTTTGGCTTGATCCCGCACGCAAGTATCTGATTTCAAATATTGACCCTCATTCCAGATTTGGCGAATCTTTGCTTCTGGGAACTGTCCGTTAGGACTTATCTCAATTGCTTGAGTGCTTAGATCTTCCTCATGAGGTACTGTCTGGCATTTTCCGAACTGTCTTAAAACTCGGCCGGGTGCGTAAGGTTGAATGCTCTTAAGCCCCATCAGCAAGAAATGAGTTTTAGCCGCTGACATATATAAGACCTCATCAACGGGCAACCATCCCAACTTCCATTGTATTTGGCTGGCAGTAAGAGCTTGAAAGAACGAGGTTCCAAGCCAGGACTCCTTCGGGCAAACTAATCTCTTTGGCTCTCGCGTAAGATTCTTCTATGCGGGTCTTTTCCGGGGAACCATGGCTCAAAATCTCGGAATGATGGCAAAGGTGCTCGGTCATCCATATCTGCAGGAGCAAGTTACAACCTTCGAAGAAATTTCCCCCAGCTTTACAAGCTGTGAGAGCTCGAAAGATGTCGGACACCACCATAGGCGCGAGAGTACTGTCACTTTGCGTGAGTAAAGTGCTGACGACCCCCGATATCTTCAAATCAATGTTTCCATCTTTCCTGGGAAATACCAGAAGACCCAGAAACGTTATCATGAACGCCACCCGTCTGTGCTCGTCCCACTTCTGACGAACTCCTTTGCTGCACAGTTTGTTGATTGGATTATTGAATCCCCCCTCGTGACCGTATCTATCATATATGAAGCATGGAGTACAGAATCCGGCTGCTAGATCCGGGTTGTGGACTGTTCTAGGTATTTTCAATGAATCCAGGAACCGATGTACCGTGACGACTCTTGGGGCGACCAAGTATTTTTCCTTCAACGGAAGTTCAGTATTCCCGATGTACCCGGCCATTTCTTCCAAAGTTGGGGTGAGCTCGAAATCAGAGAAATGGAAAACATTGTGCGCCGGGTCCCAATAGGTAACCAAAGCTCTTATGATATCTCCCCGAGGCTGGATTTCCAACAGACCCACAAGACCTTTCAGATTTTTCTTAACCTCATTTTGCCCTTCAACACCTAGATCATTCCACCATAGCCGTAACTTGATAGGGATTTTGGTCATTATTGAAAAATGTTCATTTTGCATCGTGCTCATCCTGCACATTTATTAAGGTGATTTTAACAAAAATGACTGACTCAAAATATTTTACAGAGGGGACCAAGCTTTGAACACGGCCTTTAAGCACTTCGGGGACGAAGATTTTAAGGCTGTGTGGGTCTAAAAATGCTAAGCAAAACCCAAAAGTGGCTATTTATGCAAAGTCAGCCTTCCGGCGTCCCTTTCGGGAACATTCGGCTATTCATGTCAAAACAGCATCACCTGACTTATTTATGACTCTTTAAAAATTTGAAACATATTTTTTTTGATTTTGGCTATTTTAGCAAAATGGGGGTTGAACCCGACGAGGGTTGCCTACGTATCTCACATCCGGTGAGAATCAAACCGGCGTAGTTCGGGGATATCGTAAAATAGGGAAAAAATCGAATAAACCTAGAAATCAAGAATGCGTATTTTTTTTTTACATTTTTGAAAAGAGATAAAGATTATATTGTATTTCTTTTTAGGAAAAATTTGGACCTTTAGTCTGAATTCATAAAAGGGGTACTACGAAAGAAACAACACATTTTTTTTGAATTATGAATTTTTTTTTTTTTTACTTTAAAAATAAATACCCTTTTTTTTTTGATTTTGAAAGTGATAAAAGAAGATTTTTATAAAAAAATTTTTTTAATGACTCTCAATAAACAAGACAGTTTTTTTTCTTTTTTTTTTTTAAGAAAATTTCGGCAAGGTTTTGACACTACTTGGACATTGGTTTTATTTTTCCAAAATTAAGTAATTATCTCCCCTACGCTGTTACTTTCCCTTTTTTTTTTTAGGAACCGGTCGACATGCGGAATCGAAGCAAATAAATGCATAACACAGATAGGAATGCAGCATGATGGTCTTTCCATTTCAGGTTGCCTGTCCTAGACGGACCCAACCCCTGTGTTGAGTCCCCCTAAGTCAAATGCAATGTGATGCAAATAAGCGTTCCTATTAGGGATCCGGCATGAAGTTTCGTTATACTAGGTTTAAACCTTGGTATTTGTTCTAGACTGTGTACCCGAGCGGACAACTCGAGTCGAGGAGGGGGCTACGTACCGGGGACCCGCGAGATCGTCCGGCTTTGTAACTTGTCCGTCCTCTTTCTTATTTTAGGTATTGACATTAACAGAATAGGGAGTCTCGACCAGCGAGCTTCTCCCCGGAGGTAAGAAGAGAAGGGTTTCGGCACAGTTTATATACAGTTCAGATAATATCAAAGCGGTAAAAGACAGCATTTAGCACATTATGCAAAAACATGTAATAAAGATCAGATAATAAAGCCAAATATAACAATTATTCTAAGCTCGAATTCTTGAACCCTGAACCAGTGGTTCTGGGTCCACTTTCCCCAGCAGAGTCGCCAGAGCTGTCACACCTCCTATTTGCGCGCCCGCCCCGAAGGGTTAGATGCGCGGGTGGAGTTTTTCCAATTTAAGTGACAATATTCGAAATGGGATTATTTATTTAATTCAGAGTCGCCACTTGGGAAAGGTTTGGCTTTTGGTGTCCCAAGTCACCGGTTTATCTTGAATCCCAAATCGAGGAAATTTTCGACTTTTCCAAGTGAAGTCTGCGAACCAGAAATTCTAAGTAAGGAATTCTGTTGACCCGAGGGAAGGTGTTAGGCACCCTCGAATCCCGTGGTTCTAGCACGGTCGCTTAAATTGTTACAATGGCTAAATATCTGATTTAAATACATGTTACGACTTACGTGCTTTTATTAAGTTTAAACCGCTTTTATCATTATCACTTGTTTTTATAGAGTTGCAACGTCGTGAAAATGCATCTCGAACCACGTCACAATCAATGCGCCCGTGATCGTCAACACATTTTGACTTCGTTGAGATTTGGATTCGGGTCACATCAATGTGCACCCGGGTTTGAGAATGTAATTTAATTAAGTTGCGCCTAAAGAGTCTAGCGTATTATTATTTTTTTTGTAGGAAGCCATGAAATTCACTAAACGGCCTATCCTGAATTCTAAATATTTATTATGATTATTTATTGAGGGCCCCGCAATTTTGCATTTTTATTTGGCGAGGCTCGTCTCTATTTAGAAAGGATATCCTAAAGTGGCTACATTTCTAATACATTTGTCTCTAAAACTAGAAAAAGAAAGAAAGGTACATGCTGCTTTGGCCTAATCCGAGTTTTTATGATTAATTATTTACAAAGTTAAGAAAGCATTACATTTTAATGGCAAAATGCTTTAATTTGACAAGGAAATCACATACGAGTTAACGAAATACACCACTTAATCCGAACAAACATCTTTAAGTCGAATTTAGATTAACTTACTCAGACAGGGTTAGTAGAGTTCCTTATTAAAGAATGTTTCCGATGATATTCAAAGCTAGTCCTATAAATCGCCTAAAGAAGTCGAAACTGGGTGATTTAAAACTGTATTGTATTTGGCTAGATTTAAAAGCCATTGGCCCCTGCTTATTCAAAGCATGCTGAAAGAGTGAGTTCAATTCTAGCAATCATATTTAATAGTTTCAACTCCATGAACTGTATTTACATCCTGTATGCTTCTGAATGAATCAACTACCACGGTTTCTGATCAACGTAAACATTAATTAAGTACAAACTTACGAATGTACCCTCTATTAGGCTACAAATTAAAGGATTTATACAACTTTAACAATATTCGCAAGGCGGTAAGTAAAGCCACAGATGATTAAAGATTCTTCAGATCTTTCATTTCAATTTTCATTCCGGCATCAGTTACATCAGACAGATTCGAGGTGTGTACCTGAGAAGATGCTTACAATGAAGAAAGCGAGAGAGTCAGTTGAGCAAACAGTGCAAGCGAAACAGCAGCAGTAACAGATAACAGCAGCAGGACAAGTTTCGGTGCGAGATACAATTGTAGACGAGGAGGAAGTGGAAAATGACAGCAGTAGGCAGTGAAGCATAAGCAAAACTCCAGGCAGACCAACTCAGAAGAAACTAAGCACGAGAATACCCCCAGAAATCTCAATTGAGACTTGGAAGAATCAGTACAGCCCAACAGGTTGACAGCAAAATGAAGCCTAAACAGAAAACAGTTTTTTCTGAAATTTCTGTATATTCCCTATTTCTTGTTCACTCTCTATCTGTGTATATAGCTTCTCTCAATGTGTCTGTATGTACCTTTTTATGATATCTCTCTCACTATCTCTTTTCTTCTTAAACAAAAGAGTGACAACTTTCAATCTTGGAATCTATTTGAGTTATCAAAAGAAAACTCCCCTCAGTTTTTCTTTCTTTTTTTTGAACTTCAAAACCCTCAATGATTCAGTCCTTCTCTCTATGTTAATAATTTCCCTGTATGTATCCCTATCTCCCTGTTCTCTTTCCTTTTTCCTCTTCTATCAGCTCTCTTTCCCCAGAAAATCCTCACTGTGTGTGGTTTTTTTTTTTCTTTTTACAGCCCTCAAGGTCCAGTCTCTCCCTATCCTTCTGTACATCTCCCCCCCTTTTATAAACCTCAAAACTATCTTTTTTAACAGCCTTTTTTTCAGAATACCCCAGTCCCTCCCATGTGCATTTCCATTTCAGATTCCCATTAGTTATTTAAGTATTAACAAAATCCCCCCATGATATTCCCTGACAGTCTTACTCTTTTAAGTGAGGTTTAATACTTCTTAAACTAAAGTAGAGCATGGGCAGCAGGGGTGTGCTTTGACAGCACACGCTGTCAAACTATTTTTAATTCAAAAGGGGCCTTTGTGCAGGAACCAGGCTGTGCACAATGCACATGCTGTGCACAAGTGCACAATGCACATGCTGTGCACAAGTGCACATGCCCTCAATTCAGATTGCAGCTTAACAATCTATCCTTTTATTTTCAGATTCAAATACAACTATAAATGACCCTACTTGATTCTTACTTTGATTCAAACAAAGTTGCAGCAGGCAAAATGTTCAATCGTTAACATTCGAACTACTGAAACTAATTGACGACATTTGTCGACTCGACTATATTAGCATTAACATACACAATCGTAGCCAAAAATCAAACATTCAGAAGTATGGGACACATGACTCAACTTATACTGATTAAAACAGAATTGTATTTTGAGGAATCAGTTAGTCAGTACAAATTCGGAATACCACCAGTACGTACGCCTTATCAGAATAGGAGGGGAGGGATTCAGACAAACACAGAGGCTCAAACAAAGTGGCCAAACAAAAGTTGATAAAATTAAAACAAATATGAACAAACTTTCAAAGACCAATCACACGGACTAAAAAAAAAGAAAAAGAAAATAAGACTCACCTCAAATCTTTGAAAAATCAAAACCTCGACTCGGATTTGGACAGACCTTTCTTAAGGCTGAATGGATTTTAATCGAAGTGTTTCTCAGATGAGAAACACTTTGATTAAAGTCCATTAGACCTTAACCTCTTCGGTTGAACCGGTATAAACCAGTGACGAAGAAATACAAAAATTTCCAAAGCTCAGATCCGGGATTCAGGCTTCCTTGGTCAGATTCGGACCAAACCAAGTATGGTTTGGTCACGAGGGGGGTCTGGGGAGTGTCTGGTGTGAAGCTGGGGTTGGTTGGTGTAAAACGAGTTTTAACTCGAATCTTCAAATGAAGATTCGAGGACCTAGGGGATGGTTCGAACTACATGGTTAGCAGATCCATGTTCAGGATGGCAAGGGGGTTCTAGGGTGTTAAGGGGAAGGTCACCGGCGTTCAGGCCGCCGGGTTTCTGGTGAAAGTGTGCAGGGGCGGCTAGGGTTTGAAGGGGATGGGTTTGGGTGAAGACGACGAAGCCGGGGTATTGGATAGGGGGGTAGGGTAAGGATTTGGGCTTATATAGTTGGTGGGTGGGTCGATCTCAACCGTTAGATCAATCTAGATCTACGGTTTGGATCTGATGGTCTTAAGTGAAACGGTGTCGTTTCAAATGTTGAGGGTTTGGGTTTGGTCCGGGTGTAAACGGGTCGGGTTTGTTGATGGGTTATGGGAATTGATCTTGGCCGTCGATCACTCTGAGATCAACGGCCCAGATCAGGCACGATTCAAACGACGTCGTTTGGACGTCCTGGGCATCAGGTGACCTGGGCTGGGCAGGCCTGGGTCTTGGGCTGTTCGTTTGGGCTGAGTTTGTTGGGCCAATTTTAACAAATTGGCCCAAATCCGGAAGGGGTCTTTCCTTTCCCTTTTTTTTTATTTTTTTTTTTTTTTTATTTCTTTTTCTTATTTATTTTAAAACAAAACTAAGCCAAAAATCAAATTAAAATTAAATATACACTCAAATACAATTATTTGCACACATACTAAAATATTTCAAAACAGGTAAGGTCAAACCAAACAAAATCACGGACGAAAAATGCCTATTCACGATTTTCTATTTAACGACCGAATTACGGTTTGAATTACGCAGGACACATATATATTTTTTGAATTTTATTTTAATAAAGTAAATAAATAAGAATGGGCCAAAATCACAAATAAATCCACAAGGTGCCGCACAGAAATCCGAAATTGTACAGCGGGGCCAATTATTTATTTTTTTATTTCTTTTTGGAGCGATTGTCGTGTGAAGCAAAAATCACGTGCTCACAATGGAAATTAAAGAACATAGATATTTCTAATACTTCTATGAATAAAGTCACTTATGGAATTTGTGCATTTGCACGTTTTGTTCGTATCATATGGATCATGCCAAAAGAAAGAAGGGATAGCCTTAACATACCTGGAGTAGGGAAAACTCCGTATAATATTTCGTTGGAAACCTTCGTGGCTTGAACTTAGATCCCCAAAAATTGGATTAAGCTTCTGCTTTTTTTTTCTTTTTTTAAAATTCTTGAACGCAAACTGCTCGTTCTTCTTTGAATATTGAACGGAATTTTTCTTAATTTGTGAAAGCTTGAACGAAAATTTCTCCTTTTGAATTGAGATGAAGTGTTTATGTTTCTTGAGAGTTGAGAGAATAATGTTTCTATTCTTTTAATTGAAAAGAATCACATTCATTTGATTCATAATAGACTTTGTGGCAGATACTTGGTTAGTCATCATTGTGACTTCTGAGTCACATTCTTGATATAGAGGATTCTTGCCACGTGTTTGGGAAATGATTATTATGTTTTTTATCCACTTATTAGTTAATCGGGTAATGTCCCATTACCCGGTAATTAACTAATTACCCGCATAATTTAAAAATTACCATAAATTACTTAAAATTCTATTTATTTTTAAAACACATCATATATACTTTATATATTATACTACCGTGGTCATATGGTACATTGCATGGTACTAGTTCATAATTATCGGCTATTATCGCTCGACCCCTATTTTATTTCAAATTAACCACTTTCAACGAAGCTCGTTTTCTTTAATCCGTGTACCCTCTTATTCTTTATAACTCTTATTTATTGCTTGCTATAAATAACATAAGTACGTTAACATCAAGATGATCTCATCCCCAATTCTTACATCGGTTAACTGAAAACAAAATTTTAACGTACAATACTTTAGGGTGCAACATGTCGTAACTAATACTGTGAAGTATGACATCACCATAATATAATACTGCAAGGCACAACATCATCTTAATATAATATTGCGGAACATGATATCGACGTAATATTGCGGGGTGTAATATTATCTCTGCCGATAGGATGCCATTCCCGGAGAAATGGAACATGAAGCGTAAGTGTTCCTACCTCGAGTATATTTTATTGCCCCTTCTTCCCCTCCTGAAATAATTTTTTCTTGATTATACAGCCACTGTTTGGTAACCGGGCGCGGTTCAGGACCTCTCGGGATGGATCAGATAGCTAGACTCTGCTTTTCCTTACAGCGAGCGTGTTTGGCGTAATTTGGCCAAAACACGGTGGCAGGCCAAGAACCACGGTATGCTTTTCATTGTCGTCATTACTAAGTTCCTTATGAGTATTCTTTGTGGTAGTGAGTTGATACGTCATTCTTTGTGTAGGCCTCGAGGAAGGTGTGTTGATGAGATCGCCTCCTCCTGGTGAAGAACAAGCCTCGAAACCTGGCAAGGGCAAGAAGAGGAAGAAGGAGGCGTCGACCGAGGCTCCAGCTAAGACCGATGCCACAGTCTCGACTTTGACTGTTGCGGCAAGTCTTTGTGAGGATGATGATGATGATTGCCCTTTGGTACAAAGGGTAAGATGGAGTACTGAAGCTCTACAAGCTATTGGTCGAAAAGCCGACGAGTTAGGGGGTGGCCGATGTGGACCAAACTCGTGCTAAAGAGTCCCTCGAGGAAGGTTTGGGCGCAGTCCCCAAGCCTCAAGTAGGACATGGTACAGTCCGTGCCAGCGAACCTTCGACTGGATATTTCGGATGGTCTGCCTCCGAAATTCTTCAGGGTCAAGAAGAGAACCCTATAGATATTGATACCATGGGCGGCTTTGAATCGGGCCCTTCATTTTCTCCGGGAGAAATAAGGGACGCTCAAAACAAGTGTGATGCCGATGTGGGGGCCTCTCAGGGAGAGGATGATATGTTCAAGGACTACTTTATCGGCATCTACATGGACACAGACCTCGATGCCCCCGTCGCTCTCGAGGAGGCTGAGAAGCTTCAACAACAGGTAACATTCTCGACATACCTATTTGCGCTTCAAGATTTTCCCTTGTCTTTCTAATTCCTCTGCTTTTGTTATAGTTCAAGAAATTGTATGACCATGCCTTTTCTAAGCTCTAGGACGAGCTTTCATGCCATGATAGGAATTCGACAAGCTCACCTCGGAGCTGAATAAGTCGAAGGCTTCCTCTGCCCGAAAGGAAGAGGACTTGAGTAAGCTTCGGGCAAGCCTGAAGGGGGTGCATCAGGAACGGACTGGCTTTGTCGAGCAGGTAACATGGAATTTGTGTGTTCATCTTTACATCCTTATAACTCGATGCTTACTATCTTGTTCTGCCTTTGCAAATTGGGCAAAAGGATGCCCTAGTGAGGCAACTTCGGGAAGAGGTTGCAGCCAAGGACACAGAGATCCTCGAGCTGAAGAGGCAAAATGAGATCGTGACCTCAGAGAGAGATCTTTTACATGGAGAGTTGGCCTTGACCCAGGATCTTCTTCGAAGTGGTCAAAAAGAGGTCACTACACTATCTGCGGCCAAGGATGGGGCCGATGAAGATGCGTCCTCATATAAGAGAGATGCTACCACTGCAAACGATCGAACTAGGGAGATATCCGAGAAGGCCGAGCAGAAGTTGGCTCAGGTCGTTGCTTATGCTTGTCTGCAAGCTCGGAGGCAGGCCTTCGAGGAAGCTAGTGCCAAAGGTGTTGATCTCTCTGGTGAGATTAGGAAAGTCATGACCTTGGAGGAAGAATCAGCACCTTTAACTACTTCAGATGAGGACTCTGGAAGTGATTCAGACGGTAGAGAGGGTGAGGAATAGTCTCGTGTCGTCCTTTCTGCTTTTTCTGTTCTTCCTTTTGTGTATGGACTCCTCGAGGGAGTTTTGTAAAGATACATTCTGTAAACATATTTTTGGGAATGCAAAGAGACCCTTTTGTTTCACGTCTTCAAATTTTATTTTGTAGTGCTTATGGAAAGCTAGCCTTTTGAATTTTGACGTCGCCTCTTTAGAGCCCATACTTGGCATAATAAGGACCCTCAAGATCGGGCACCATCCTGGGGATAGATTGATACCCCTTTTAGATCCAATATTGTAGTATCAAAGATCCTCAATATTGGGCACCATCTCGAGGCTAGATTGATGCCCCTTTTAGAGCCCATTTTGTAGTATCAAAGATCTGCTCGATCTCGAGGCTAGATTGATGCCCCTTTTAGAGCCTATTTTGTAGTATCAAAGATCCTCGAGATCGGGCACCATCTCGGGGCTAGATTGATGTTGATATCTCCTTATATCCCATGGTTATAGTAACAGAGGTCATCGAGACCGGGCACCATCTCGAGGCTAGATTGATAAGGAATCTTGACCCTTCGAACGTTGCATGGCCATGAAATGACCAAGGTGGTCCCACCGGTACACTTCCCCAAAAGTAATAATGGCCTAGCTAGAATTAATTGGCCTTCAGAGTGGGCGAACAATCGCCGCTTGCTCTATATATGAGCTCGCTTTCCTCTTATTTGAGGACTTTGCTATTTTTGATCAACTATCCTTCTTGTAGAGCCTTTCTTCCTTGCATCAACGCTCCCATTGTTTTAATTCAAAGCTTTCATTTAATCTTTTATCTCATTCTTCTTGTTTCACCATAGTCATGGCTGCTACGCCCAAATTCTTTTACCAAGAAGATGGTAGTTCTGCCTCCGCTTCTCGCTCGGTCTGTGGTACACCGCTGGCGTCCAGTGAGATAACTTCGAGATGTTTTATCTCGAGGAGGGACTTTATATTAGAGAGACCACTCAATGTTCAGGGTCATTGGGAGCATGCATCGAGGTTCATCTCGTCCATAAGAGAGGAACACCTTGGGGAGGTTAAGAGAGACTACAGATGGGGAGAAAAGGTTGTACTGTAGGTACTTCCCATGGAAGAGAGTATCATGGCACATGTAGAAGGGTTTTTTAGCGTATACACATATCCCTTTACATTGGGCCCCCTCGATAGGATTGTGCTCGAGTTTTGCAGAAGATTTCAGGTTAACCTGGCACAGGTTCACCCGTCATTTTGGAGGATAGTGTTGATGATAAGGTACTTTTCAAAAAAAGTCGGGCTCGAATTCACCCTCGACCATCTTATTAGATTGTACCGGCCCTTGCATTACCGAGGCATAATTACTTTACGAAGTCGATCCACCCGCCCCTTTATTGCCATTAATGAAGAAGACGGGGACCTAAGGTAGATGAGTCGATTTGTCCGAGTGTAAACCGTCGATATTATCCCCGCAGAGTTCCTGCCATTTCCTGAGAAATGGAATTTCACATGTAAGTGGTACACTTGTGTTTTTATCATTTTTGCCCATGGTGGAGGTAGACTCCGTAAAAATGCTTTCCTTCTCTTTTCTATAGCAATCCCGTGGCTGCCATATGAGATCCCCGACCTAGCGAACTGGACTTAGAAACTAGCGGCTTTCTCGACTTATGATGAGCGTAAGTGGCGAGATCTATCCAAGGGTATATGGGAGGCAAAACACCACAGTACATGTTCTGTGATATATTTTCTTTGGAAGGTACATTCTTTTATGTGTATTAACTCCATCACTGCAGGCATTGGAGAATTTTCTAAGATAAGACTATGCTCCCTCGGAGAGGATAAAGGGTCGTCGGCTTCGGGGCCGAGGAATGATAACAAACGGAAGGAATCCGCGAAGGACGAAGGTGCTCATAGCAAGGCAAGCCTTGCTCAGAGGCTCAAAGAAGATGTATCAGCTGAGCTTGCAGAACTCTTTTCCGAGGATAGAGGCTTCTAGCCTCGGAAAAAAATGGTTCTTCCTTTGCCGCCATCTTCTTTTCCGGTCGAAGGTACTTTGAGGGATAAAGATTTTTGCCGCAACCTTATTCTCAAGTCGAAGGTACTTCATTGGATGTTCGAGGTCAGGGGCCTCCTAAATCAAGCGAGGTCCCGAGCAATCATATCCCCACCAAGAGCGGCTTAACTGGGGCCGATAGACTAGGCCAGTAGATGTACGCTCAACTTTTGAGGAGGCTCAGCGGCTCTGTTCCGTGGTGAGTTTTGGTCTGACTTCGTTGGTTTTTTAGTTTTGCATTCTCATTTTCTCACTAAGCTTCTTTTTCATAGACCTTTGACAAGCTCAAGTCTGAGCTGCTCCGCTATGAAGCTAGGTTACGGAAGGCCTTGGATGGGGGAAAATCCCTCAGGCTTCTCTGTGATATAAGGGCAAAGGAGTTGAGACATCTTCGGTAAGAGATGAATTGAAGCCTGAACTATGAAGGCCGTCTCGAGAAACAGGTAACCTCTGCTTTGAGGGAATGCGTGTCTCTTCTCCTATTCTTCGGAGATTAATATTTTGATACTTCAGTTGCAGAGTAAGACAGAGGACTTGGAACGCCTTTGGGGAAAAGTTGGTCAGGCCAAGTATAAGTGTAATGAGCTAAGGGCCCAGATAGATGCCCAAGTTATGGCGAAGAAGAATGCTTTGGCCAAGGCTTTTGCCCTCGAGGTGCAGCTCCGGAACGCTCGTGAAAGCGGCTTGGTCCAGACGAGCATGATTGCAAAGCTCGAGTCTGACCTTTTGAAGATGAAGGCCGAGGTTGTGAACACCCGGGCTGAAGTTGAAGAGGTTCGGGCCAAAGCTGATAAGAAAGTGGCCGTCTATTTAAAAGGTATTGCCGACGCTCAAGCTGAGTTGAGAGGGGCTTCCGATCGGGAGAGCAAAAGAAATGAATATGCCCGGTGCAAATCCCGAAGAGAAACCCTCGAGTAGATCCATGCTAGGGGCTTCAATCTCTCGGAAGAGATAGAGCAGGCCAAGGCGGATGAATACGACGCCAAGTTCCTTGTATCCGATGCCAAAGATAATGAGGAAGGGGCCGATGGGGCCGCAGTCCCCTAGAGGAAAGTAGACTAGGCTTTTTCTTTCTGATTCATTATATAATGCTCTTAGAGAACATTAATAAATGAAGCCTTGTATTATTTCGCATACACATATACAAAGAAGTCTTTCGGTTTTCCCCTTTCATGAATTTCTCTTTGCTTGTGTATATCTTTCTTTTTCTTGAAATTTGACATTTGTCAATGATTAGCCAGATGAGTTAGCCTTCGAGGAAAAAACCCTTTAGTTTTACAAATTGGCCCTGAGGCTTGTTAGGCTGGCCCGTGGGCTCTTACGCATTCGCCCTAAGGCATTTTTTAGTTAATCGTTTCAGGCTTAGTTGTCAAGTCAGGTTTTGACTCGAGCTCATCGACCCTTAAGTCTTTGAATTTTAAGCTGGCTCTTAGGCTCTTACGCGTTAGGTCGGTACGACTTCTAATATAGGCTGGCTCTTAGGCTCTTACGCGGTGGATCGGTACGACCTCTAATATGGATTTATTTTTCCCTCGTTAAAGACTTTTTGAAATTTTTGTGTCCATTCGACTCTTCGACGGTTTGATAAGAACTTCGATTGTGAGCCATTATGCGATGATAAATGAGCACCTCGGTAAGTTTCACTCGATGGCTGAATTGTCCCAAAGCCTTTTATTGTTTGGAGCTGATATGATCGAAGCTCTTTTGCTTATGCCAAGGGTAGCCTGATTAACCGGTTCTTTTCAAAGTATTTTCAAAGTAATTGAAGGCCTGTGATTTTATGGCGACGGTCGGGCATCCCTGAGTCGCGTTAGTTTGGCCGGAGCCTTATGACCGTAGTCATTGTGTTTGGTCGTAGCCTTTTGACCATAGTCATTATGTTTGGCCGTAGCCTTTTATTCCCCGAGTGAGGTAGTCTCGGTGTTTATATCGAGGGTATGCCTTTTTAGGGGTCTTACAAATTCGAATATATAGCCTTGACTTTAAGATTGAGATTATGCCTTTTATAAGGTCTTATAAATTTGAACATGCCTTACTTGAGGTCTTACAGATAGGTTACTTGGTACAAGTATAGTTCATGCCTTGCTTGAGGTCTTATAGGTTTGGTATTTCCTTATGAAGGTCTTTCGGGCACGAGGTTGCCCACTTGGGGTCTTACGACCTCGAGTTTTTCATAGCTCGATGAGGTGACAATCGGCGACAGTCCCCGAGACATCGAGGGTTTTTGCCTCTGGAGCCGTTCTTTGATGTTGCCTCATTGAGGGATTATGAGCTCGAAGTTTCTGGCCTGGAGGTCTTACGGCTTCGAGTTTTTGACGTCATTTCCCGAAAGTTCGGGAAATTTTTGGCCCTGGAGCCATTTCTTGTGAAAATAGCAGACTTCTTTGAAGCACAAAGTGTTTTGATGGTAAAAAATCAAAAATATTCATTGTTTACTTGGTACAAGTATACATAGTTTTCGTCGTCGAGGGTTCGATTATTCTATGCGGATACGGTTCTTTCGACCGTTTGGCTCGATACATCATTTTTCTACTGGGAACCTCTTTGGCTCGTCTTGATTTTCTCGGGGAGATGATCTCCCGGGGGGATGCCCCCCCAGTATTCGAGGTTGGTCGAAGAGAATCCTTGAATACTTTTTAAGTTCTCTTTAGGTAGCATATAGATTTTGCTTCGTTAAAAACCTTGCCGGTAAAACCCTTCTGGGGATAAAATCCGATCGAAGGAAAAAAGTGCAATGCATGCTTTAGAACCTAAGGTCTTCGAGCTGGAAGGTGTGCTTCGATTCTTCTTAACCAGACACCTGCACAAAGGTTAGTATGAAACGTAAATCAAAAGGGAGATGGTTATACCTTAGTTGTGATGATGCTCGAGCCTCAATATGCTTCAACCGCTCGCTCTGGGGACGTGGTACGATCCTTCGCTTATTTACTCGGATACGGCCGAGAATGTGGCTTGTAATTGCTACTTCGCTATTTGCTTATCCTTTGGCTCCTTCGATGTTAAAGGTGTCGATGTCGGTGCCACATTGTGCACTACGAACATCTCTCTTGCTGCATGCTGCTTCCCATATACCATTTTTATACTGTCCTTGTTGGGAACTTCATTATTTGATTAAGGGTTGATGGTACTACTCTCATGCAGTGTATCCATGGCCTTCCGAGCAAGGCATTGTATCTCATGTCTCCTTCGATGACATGAAACTTGACAATTTGGGTTGTGCCGGCCACGTTGACTGGGAGGGTGATTTCCTCTTTCGTTGTCTCGCTCGCCATTTTGAATCCATTGAGGACTCAAGAAGCGGGCACAATCTGATCGGGCAGTCCGAGCTGCTCTACCACCCTCGACCTGATAATATTGGCCTAGCTACCTGGATCCACAAGTACACGTTTAATTTGAAATGTTTTCACAAGAAAAGAAATTACCAATGCATCGTTATGAGGCTTAGACAGGGTCTCGATGTCCTCTTCGCTGAATGTGAGTGTGTCATCGAGTATGTAACCTCGAGTTCGCTTTTCCCTGGTGATGGATATTTTTGTTCTTTTGATAATGGGTTCCTGTGGGATGTCGATTCCTCCAACGATCATGTGGATGACATGTTAAGGCTCGTCTGTTTCATTTTTCCTATTTGTCTCTCTTTCCCAAAATTGATTTTTGGCTCGGTCGCTGAGGAATTCTCGGAAGTTCCCTTTGTTAAGTAGTCAGGCTACTACTTCTCGGAACTGTTTGCAATCTTCGGTCCTATGACTGTGTGTGCCGTGAAATTTGCACATTAGGTTAGGGTTCCTTTGCGACGGGTCTGATAGTATGGGTTTTGGCCACCTGGTGTCTTTAATTTTACATATGGACGATACGATGTCCGAAATATCGACGTTGAAGTTGTACTTAGATAACCGGGGTGTCTCCGTCGGCCCTGTGTATCTGTCAAATCCAGCTCTGCTCACGATTCCCCAAGGATTCTGACCTCGATCTGCCCTTCGGTCGTTTCGAGGTATGTTACACCTTTGGGCGTTTCTTCGATCTTCAGTGTATGGTTGGTACCTTTCCTTGTTTGGCTTTGGCTCCTTTGCCAGGAGCCTGCTAGGATACACTAAGCCCGAGGGGGTTCCCAATTGGTCGTCCTCAACCCTAATCTTTGATTGATACCGGTTGTGGACATCCGCCCAAGTCACGGCAGGATATTCAACCAAGTTCTACTTTAGCTGCTTTGAAGCTACCAAGCTTCGTTTATTCAAACCTTGGGTGAAGGCCTGCACTGCCCAATCATCGGAGACTGGTGGACACTCCATTCGCTCCATTTGAAAGCGAGATACAAACTCCCGTAACATCTCATTTTCTCTCTGTTTGATTTTGAAGACGTCGGATTTCCTTGTAGCAACTTTGATGGTACCAGCATGTGCCTTTATAAAAGAATTTGCTAGCATGGCAAATGCGTCTATCGAATTCGGGGATAGCTTGTGACACCATATCATGGACCATTTTGAAAGTGTTTCCCCGAATTTCTTCAATAGGACGGATTCAATTTCGCCGTCCTTTAGGTCATTTCCCTTTACGGCACAAATGTAAACAATGACGTGCTCGTTGGGATCCGAGGTTCCGTTGTACTTTGGGAGATCGAGCATTCTGAATTTCTTCGGGATAGGCTTCGGAGCCACACTTGATTGGAATGGCTTTTGTACGAATTTCTTTGAATCAACACCCTTCAGGATCAGGGGTGCGCCCGGGATCTGATCAACCCTTGAATTGTAGGTCTCCACCTTTTATCATTAGCTTCTATCTTCTTTTCGCCCGATTCAATCCTCTTTGTGAGGTCCTCGAGCATCTTTATAATAGCGGGATCGGTCGCTGATCCATTGTTGCTCGATCTTTCCGGTACCTGTTTGGCTCGAGGAGCCATTTCCGGCACTACTGTGCTTGGAGTTTTTTGGTGGCTTTGCAGTTGAGCAATCGCCAGTTGTTGTACCTATAACATCTCAAAAATGATGTGAAGGCTAACCTCTTGTTCCTCCCGAGCTGGGGTTTTTTTGAGCTTCTTGTTGGTTTTCTTAGCGTATACTCATGTTATTGTGGGAGCTTATATCGACGTATTGGGCATTGCGTGAGACCACATCCACAGAGATTGGCTCTGTTGCATCCTCAGCGTTTCGCAGTGGTACGTCAACACTTGGAACAACTACACCATTCTCTCCATGGTCCTCAAGACCGTTGTTTTCATGCGTATTTACTGAGTTAGACATTTTGACCTGAAATCAAAGATTCTTGGATAAGAAAAAATGTGTAGAATAACTTGCATTTTTCAGTAAACCAGCACTAAAACAATCACTATTATTTTTAGCCCTATGGTGGGCGCCAAACTGTTTATCTTGAAAATGGTAATTACAATTAAATTTGATTTTGTGGTTCTAAAAATACGTAAATTTGTATGCTAGCTATTAGGCAATAAATGCTAAGTGTAAGCTAGGGAAGCAAAATAAGAGTAAGAGTAAGTGTTGTTATTCAAACCAAACGATCGTGAATCAGGGTGAATCGGGGTCTCGAGTTGGCCTAAGCCGGGCCTCGAGGTTGAGCTAATTAGCTCGACTGGAGATGATCGATGGAGGTCTAACAGTTACAAGGGCCTCAATAATGGCTCTTTATGATCAATGATGAGTAATAAATGAAGAACAATCAATGAAACACAATAAATGTAAGCAATAAATCAAAGGAAAGACAATGAAGAGTGTTTAAGTTAGAGAGCAGAGAATGTTCTTGTTCTTGTATTGAATATCATGTGTGCAAGAAATAACAAGGGTCCCCTTTATATAGGAGGGGGAATCACAACATAGTACATATGCATTTATTACAAGGATATGAAGCTGGTACAACTATTTAATGTCACTGTACGGATTTATACTATTCTTGTAAACCTGGCTAACTTTAGCCACGTGCCCTTTAAGAATTTTCCGCTTGTCTAAGATAACCACCGATTTGCACTATCCCACGGTCGAGCATTGGGAACCCTCGGGATCAAACCTCGAGCTGTGCCTCGAGGCTTCTGAAGACGGGCTATAAAAATGCCATAATGATCATAAAATCGGACGCTCCGATTTTAGCCGTGTACAATCGTGAAGAAGGAAAATGCATTGCCCTAGAAACACACTATGTGATCGCGTACAAACCTTTGCGACCGCGATGAACAAACAACACTGCCTCCATAAATACTCTAAGTGATAGCGAATTGAACCATGTGAACGCGAACCACACAGGATCCCACACTTTGCAAATGCGTCACCTCTTACGTGAACGCATAGAAGAAATTCCACTTCACAGCTGCCAGTCTTAACACTATGCGAACATTACCTACATCATGCGAACGCGGACAATATCTAGCTCTAAGGTACGCGATCGCGGCCCTCCAATCGCGACTGTGATTAAGAATCTGCCCAGCTCCAAGTTTTCCTCTATGAGATCGCATGGCATACTTCGCGATCGTAAAGACCAATTGAAGTACCAAAAACCAGAACACACTAGCAATGGAAACATGAAGAAAAATGATATCAAACACGTCTGTAACTCACCCTGTCCTCTCGGTACCCCGTTCGAATATACAAACAAGTCCCACATTATAAAACGGACCTACTCGAGGCCTCAAATCACGCATAATAACATCGAAATGACGAATCGCACCTCAATTCAAACTTAAATGAACTTTTAACTTTCAACTTTCAAAACTCGTGTCGAAACATATCAAATCAACCCGGAATGAACTCAAATTTCGCACACAAGTCCCAAATGACGTAATGAAGCTATTCTAAATCTCGGAATCATAATCTGAATCTGATATCCTCAATGTCAACTCTCGAGCAAACTTATGAACTTTCCAAACCTTCAAATTTCCAACTTTCGCCAATTAGCACCGAAACCTTCTAGAAATATCCAAATGCAAGCCCGGGCATACGTCCGAGTCCAAAATCACTACACGGACCTAACGAAACCATCAAATCTTCAATCTGAGGTCAAATACTAAAAAGTCAAACTTGATCAACTTTTCCAACTTTAAAGCTTCAACAATGAAATTTATTCTTCCATCTAATTTTGAATCACCTGGAAACCGAAATCGACGATACACATAAATCGTAATATATCATACGAAGCTACTCATGCCCTCAAACCACAGAGCAAAGTGCAAATGCTCAAAACGACCGATCGAGCCATTAAAAAATCATGTAGGCCTTTTTATGTCTTATTATTATATGAATTTTATGAAAGAAGTTTAAGGATCTTTTAATATATTTTGATTTTAGCCCACCATCTATTGAGACCACTATCTCACAAACATGTCGTCCAACCAGCTTCATTCACTTCTTATAATTAAATGACACATTCATCGCATTTAATGTTCTTGTCATTATTATCTTATATTAATTGACATTCTATAAAATTTAACTGAGAATGCCAAGGGTGGACGAGTAGCTCAAGGATGAGGCTAGTAAAGCCTTGATTTAGGCTCTTGAACTTTTTAGGTCCCAAATTTTTTTAATTGTGGAATGTATAATATTATTATAGTATTAGACTATATTAAAGTTTGCAGAAAAATGAAATGAAAAGAAAATTTTAAAAGAAAGCTATCTACTCTTTAACATTAAAATATTTTATAACTTTGAATTAAACTACTTAAATTTTTATATTAGTAAAAATATTTTTTTATAACAATATCAAAAGCAATATATTGCATATACATGTCTAACATCTTAATTATTTAATCTCTTATTAATATAATATTATTATTACTATGTAAAGTTAAAGACTTTATGTCATTTAAGAATATTATACAATTAAGTAACAAGTACGGAAAGAAATGGCAACACTAACTTGTGAGACAGTATTTTATTATATAAGATGACTATACTTCACAATATTAGGATATTTCGTCTATATTTTACTAGGGTGGATAAGAAATGTTGTTCACTAGCGTTAAATTATACCTTTATAGACAAAAAATATATTGCAGTCTGAATTAAAGAAGTTTATAGAATGAAATGAAAGAAATTCGAGAATGATATTACGTAGAATTGTCACGACCCAATTTAGGACCGTGACCGGCTCTCAGGAGTTAGTGTTCCCAAGTAAGCCTCATCAGTATTTTACAGAAAATTGGACAGAGTTTCCCCTGTTTTTGGACTATCCAAAAATAAACATGTCTTAGAAATCAACAACACAACCAACCTATATCAACCAAATAAGCTATAATCCTCATTCCCGAAATATTTCCAACACAATAATACTAACTTCATCTCCAAGTATACGATAGGAAAGTCTAATACGAATCACGAGTCTATATCAACAAAAGAATACTTACAAAACTCATAAAAATGACTATGGAACGACTCTAAGAGTTTCAAGAAAGAGACTATAATAAATAACAATCTTTGCACACAAGAATAAATGCGTGGCTCACCAGGAACTGCCAACTTGTGTACTCTAATTAACGAAATCTTTGCCTGCGTCTACTGCTATTTCTGTAAAAATAATAGCGGGGAGTGAGTCACTAGCTCAGTGAGTAATAATATTTAACCACAACCAGTTTTAAATAGGGGACAAGTCAGAAAATATGCTTGTATAATAATCACAAAATAAAATGCCCCTTTTAAAATGGTAATAATAATCAGCCCCATCATGTGTTTGTTGTAACAAAATCAATTTAATAATTCAGTAATAAACTTGATAAATATTGTGTCATACCAAATCTTTATATTTGGGAGATTTTCAGAAAATGATCATGTAATTTGTATCAGTGTGTGGACTCCTTCGTAAAAGGAGTCAAGTATAACTGTAGGTCCCTACTCGAGGGAAAACTGTAACTGTATGCTAGTTCTACCTTCCCACTAGCGAGGGTTATAACTGTAATCGGTAATCGGTAATCTGTAAATACAAGGTGCACCAGGTCTAACGAACCCGCCGTTAGCTACGGGATCCTTCAAAGTCTCCTCCCATTTATACTCTTTCTTGTAAATAGTAAATACTCGTACAAAAGCATTTTAAAAATAATAAAGGGCATATCATTCCTTATCAAATCTTGTAATTTTATTTCGATAATAGTAATCATGTCTCAAGTAACAGTAAAACATGTCTAGTAACAGTGAGAATACTTCAAATAACTATAACATCTCAAGTAATGGTAAAACATATTTAGTAACGGTAAAAATATTTTGGTTAATCAGTAAACATCTCAAGTAAACTGTTCTGTATCATATCAAGTAAAGGACTTGTCCCACATGCAATTTCAAAGCATCAGTAATACATTTATTTTCAAAATCATATATAAACCATGCAGGTTATGAAAACACAAATTGTGGTAAGATTACTACTCACAGTACTCGTGTCGAAATACCAAACTCGTAGCCTCGAGCGATCTGTACAATTTTCTTCAATCAATATATAATCACACCAATATCGATCTTGTGTTAATTGCCTCATTTAGGCTAAATCCATTACTTATTTAGAATACTCAATCCTCTGAGTTTTATATTTTATCATCAATTCGCCAAATTATATTTACCCATGCAATGAGTAATTTAAATTAGTCCAAAATCTTGTAAATAAAAAGGTATTTATATGGTTTATTCCCTGTACTATTCAATTTTCTTAATCGTGTGCATAAATTGAAACTGAAATAACCTTACTATCCATAATATTCCTTCTTAATTGGTACTTATCTTTTGTACTCAATACTAGACTCACAACATTCAAACCCAAATTCGATATTGTCATTGCAATACAGTTAAACACTAAAACTCAATACTTACACCCTAACTTGATTTACACCTAACAATGATCATATATAATAAGACTAGTTAAAGTACAAATACATCAATACCCTTCTTTTTTCCAAGTGAATTTATCCTACAGTTACATTGACCAACTTCCAATTGCATAATTTGGCCAGAATAACTCTTATTGGTATTTAATTTCTTATACCTTGTGAAACCCTTCAAATATATGAACTGGGATAAAAAAATTACCAGAAGAAAAGAACCCAGATGAGAAATTCAAGTATTACCCGTAAGAACCAGTGCGTTTTTAAAATTTCTCAAGGTTTGGCTCTAGCCTCTTTCTTCTTCTTCTTCTCCTTTGTTTCCTCCTTTATCGTTTTTTTCTTTCTTTGTTTGTTTTTAGATTCTGTTGCTTAGCAGCAACGTTTCCCCTTTTCCCTTTTAGTTTTGTCGTTTCTCGTTCTTATGGGCTTTAGCCCATTGTCCTTTTTTTTTTTTTTACTTTAGAATTACATCCTCCCCACCCTCCCGAATTTAATTTAAGTACATACCTGTGGACTGAAATAAATGGGGATACTTTGCTTGTATATCTTTTTCTACTTCCCACATAGATTCTTCAACTGTATGATTTCTCCATAACACTTTAAAGAACACAATTTGTTTTGACCATAGCTTCCTTACTTGCCTATTAACAATAGCCACTGGCTCCTCCTCGTAAGTCAACTTCTCATCACGCAGTATAACATGTGCTTCAAGCACCTGAGATGAGTCTAGTATACATTTCCTTAGCATTGAGGCATGAAAATGTGGATGAATAAAGGACGACTTGGGAGGAAATGCCGAACGATAAGCCACCGCTCCCACTCGGTCTAGTATCTCATACGGTCCTATAAACCTGGGGCTCAGCTTGCCTCTTTTCCCAAACCGCATCACAACTTTCATAGGAGAGACTCGTAGGAACACTTTGTCCCCAATTGTAAACACTAAATCTCTTCTTCTCTTATCCGCATAAGATTTTTGTCTACTTTGAGAAGTAAGCAATCTCTGTCTGATCAATTGGACTTTGTCCTTAGCTTCTTGTACTAATTCGGGTCCCAATAAGTTAGTCTCTCCATCTTCAAAAGAACGACATCCTCTACCATACAATGCTTCGTACGGTGCCATTTGAATACTGGACTGGAAGCTATAGTTGTAAGCAAATTCAGCTAAAGGTAGATAAGTATCCCAACTACCTCCAAACTCAAGAATAGAATCTCTCAACATATCCTCCAAGATATGTATAGCACATTTGGACTTTGTGTTTGTGTGCGATAAAACTAGTACTAAGATCTACTCGTGTACCCAACAATTCTTGAAAAGGTTTTCAAATCGTGAAGTGAATGCGATCCTTTAATAGAGCTGATGGACAATAGAGTTCTATTGAGTCAGATATTTTTCTATTCATGTATATCTATGCATATTTTTACCTCACTATAAGAGGTTTTGACTAGCAAGAAACGTGCCTACTTGATAAGCCAATTTACAAATTTCCCACATATAATCATACCTTTAATGGTTTGAGTAATTTAGTCATATATGTATTGTTCTATTGTAATTCCACTTCAGAATCTTGAGTTGTTTTAGTGGGCCTGTGAGTCGCAAGTGCTTGCCTTAACATACTGACATGTCAAATAGTTAGAAATAAAGTTAACGAATTTTTTTTTCCTTCTATCTTTTCCATCCAATCAATTTTTGTTATAGGTATGGTGCATCTTATAGACCTGAGATATACAGTGTATCTAGAGTTATGAGCTCCATCACGAATAGCTTGTCTCAACCCATATATGTTTGCTACACATAATTAATTACCTAGTCGGAGAATACCCTCACTATTAACAATTATATCCTTGCTTTTACCAGCTAAAAACTAATCTCGATAATTAAATAATCATTTATCCTCGTATTGGCTAGCCTTTATACACTCTACATCGGGCTTGACCAATAGCCAATAATGTCTTTGATTTTTTTTTTCACATTGAATCTAATACGTGTACCTTCTAGTCTATCCATATCTTCGTCCAAAAGTATCTCTACAGGAGCTAGATGCATCAAATCATCCATAGTTTTTCTTTGGCATAGTCTATAATATTTATCTTTCCCGAACAGTACAATTATATCTTCAGTAGTTCCCTCCACCGGCATTGCTAAATATTTATCTCTATTGGTTTTAAATGTACTACAAGCTCTTGTGCTAAGTATAAATCTCATATGTTTCTTCGTATAAATAGTGTCTCTAAATCTTAAAAGGAAATACCAATATGACCATCTCCAAATCATGAATGGCATAATACGACTTGAGCTTCTTCAATTTCCTTAGAGCATAGACTATCACGCGACTATTTTGCATGAGAAAATATCCTAATCCTACCCTCGAAGTATCACATAACATCGTGAATCCTCTAGAGCCTATTGGAATAAGACTAATATTATTGTGATTGTCAAACATGCTTTTTCGTTGTACATTTCTCCATCCACTAAAATTTAGCGATTTTCTATGTTAACTTGGTGAGTGGTGGTGCTATTCTAGAGAAATCCTACACAAATGCCTATAGTAGCTTGTCAAGCCAAAAGTAATCTCTGTAGGGAAATGGGTCTCGGCCATTTATGAACTGTTTATATCTTCTTAGAATATACCAATTTTTTTTATTCTTAGATACCATATATCCTATGAATACAATCGAGTCTAGCTAATTGAAGAACTTGGAAAAAAAGTTGATTTTCCTGTAGAGTCTTTGGCATATTTTTCAAGTAATTCTCGTGCTCTTCCTGGGTACGAGAATATACCAGAATATAGTAAGTAAAAACTATGAATTATTTTCTCCAAAAGCAACTTTGAACACCATATTCATTATATACATCAATGCAATTGGAGCATTGGCCAATCTAAAGGACATCACAGGTAACTCATAATGTTTATACCGAGTACAGAGGCAACATCGAAATATCTTCCTTTCTTATTCTAAGCTGATGATAACCAGACTAAAGGTCAACGGCTCCTTGTAACTGATCAAACAAGTTATCTATACAAGACAAGGGATATTTGTTGTGTATTGTTATCCTATTTAATTATCTGTAGTTGGCCCACATTCTTAAAGACTCAACCTCTTTTGTTTTTTCAAATAATATTGGTATACCCCACGGTACAATACTCGGTATGATAAAATCTGTATCTAGTAGGTCTCTCAATTATTCAATTAGCTCTTTCAACTTTGTTGGTGCTATATGATATAGTTTGCGTCTGAATTGCAGTCTGAATTATAGAAGTTTATGGAATGAAATGAAAGAAATTCGAGAATGATATTACGTAGAACGACGAGTTGAATTTGCTTGATAGCCTTATGGAGGGAAGCTTATCATCTTCAACACCATCTAGATGGTGTAAATATAATTATGGGAATCATAATTTCAGCTACAGTTATAATTTTAACTTGCAAGAATTTATCGGATAATATTTTGCCCGAACGCAATATTATCTTTTTGTGTTTGCTTTTAAATCTTGAAGCTAGGCCTTGAAATTATAGGAGGGGCCATTTAGTATACTCATTTATTCAAAGTATGATTGTAATTTGAATACCCCATATCAGTAGTCACCTATGTCTAGCAGCTTGTATCAAAGATTAAAACGGGAACAATATTTAAAGATTATTTCCTTATCATTTCTATTAACCCAATTTCTAATAGATATTTAGTTTCTATTGATGTGGTTACTTGGTAAGTCATAAAATCTTCTTTCTCGAATATATCTTATGCAATTTTAATGGGGATTTCCTTTGATCTCTCTTAATCTGAGACGCTGCAGTTCAAATTCCATTCCTCCCAATATAAAAGGTATTACAAAGTTTTTAGTTGAGTAGAAAAAAAAAACAAGTCAAGGCATCAAATTATGTGAATTGTATGTGGAGACGGGATGACTATTTGCTTTCTTTCAACTTTGTTTTAATTAATTACTGAAGGATAAGTAGTTTCACCTATTTCTTGATAAAAGAAGATTGAAACAAAGAGAAAGGAAAATCAAACGTGAACACCTCAAGGAAATCTCCTTACAAGGAAGGCTACACCATCTTATCCATAAAGTTAGTTTCTTTAAATGAAGGTCGCAATCGATGGATAATTTCTTTGAAGGAATTTCTTAACTACCGTAATTCTAGATCGAGGAAACATGGGAGAGATATTGAGTATATGAATAAACAATTCTTATACGCTAATGACGTATTAGCTGTGGTGACCTAGGTCCAAAGCGGAGAATATTACTAGTGGGCTGGGGTGTTAAGTCTCCACAAAATACGAGAGAGATGTTGGGTGTATAACTGTTTACTTCTTCTAGCTAATAAACATAGATTATACACTGATTATATATAACTATACACATATGATACATGAATTATACATATATTATACATCCACCGGCTATTTTTAGTTTAAGCGATTGAGTGTGCGACTATTTGTGTTAATTCTTCAACAAATTTTAGACCTTAATGACACATCTTTTAAGTCGTATTGTGTTAATTCTTCAACAAATTTTAGACCTTAATGACACATTTTAAAGTCGTACGGGCCTAAGCCCATGACACATAATATCATTTTTATCTCTTACCGTGATTGTAAGTTTAGCAAATCGGTGTTGTTACATATTTTTAGAATCTATCGTTTTGCTTTTCGAATATAAAAATGTGGAGGTTGTTGGTGGGCATAAAGAAAAAGCACTGATACCTAAACACTAATAGAACAATATATAGAACAAGGGCTAGCTCTATACACATACCATATCGTATAGAGTGACATACATTATACATTGTCCTTCTGTTCTAATTTATGTGAAAAAGCTCAGAGAATTAAATCATCTTTTGGTGTGAATTCGAGCATATATTTTTAAACTTTTTAAAATCAAATTACATAATTGATAATTATATTAAAAGTATTATAAGTAAACATAGTTAGTAATTCAAAACATTTTTCAAAAGTTGAGAAAATCTTAATTAAAGAAAAAATTATTTAACTCCTGAATAGTAACACCTTCACACAAAATGTGATAGATGAAACATACCTGATTTGAGTTGAGACCTTAATTAATATGTGTAAGACAATTAGCAGTGTTCCAATGGGTTTGTATCTGGGAAGATATTTAGTAAAGTTTAAGTTCTATGTAGAGAGAGTGCACAAAATATTTACACAACAAAGTTTTTTAGCAAGTAATCACAAGTTTAACTCTTGAGAAGCATTAATTGAAGGTAAAAAATAGTAAATAACCTACTACAATAAAATATAACAGGCTCGTTCATTTTGATAATTTTGATTGCTATAGTAAAGTGTTGTTATGGAGGATATATGTAAATGATCAGTCCAAATGCACACCACAATAGAGATATGAAACGGTCGTATGCAATAATAAATACCCAACTAGGAGTCAGGGTCGAATCCGCTAGGAGCTATGATGGGAGCTAGGGGTATATATTCGAAGTAAGCAGATGGACAATTTAGACTGCACTTCCGCAACAAGATTTTATTTTTTATTTCTAATGCTAATCTAATGATTGCAAAATAAAGAAAGAAGACAAGAGATAATTGTTTTTGAGGTTTTTCCAATTGGATTAAAGGCCTAGGGCTATGACCATAACCTAGGTGTTTGCTTAATGGGATAAAGACATTAGTGCTTGTGTAGTTGATTGGGATGTATTATAGCTCACAACTCTACGTTACCCACTCAATACCTCTCGGTTAGAAAGTCGTTTCGCCCAATTTGGTTTTCTCAAGACCAAATGAGTATCTACCAAAACAATTGATTAGAGTTAAAGTCAGATTATTATTACCTCTAGGTTAAACCCTTTAATTGGGTTAATCAACTCTTAATTGGCCCAATTTCTTGTTAACTAAGTTATCCTAGACTAGGTCCCTCTTTCTCAAGTAGAGACTAAGTCAAATAGGCATAAATCAATAACCATCAATTCTACAATTGAAACTTCAATTAAGCTAAATAATAAACACCCAATCATAAACAAGCTCTAAATTAATCATCCATAAGGTTTATACACTAGGGGTGGGTCATAACCCTAGTAGAAGTCTAGCTACTCATGATAGAAACTACAGAAAATAAAGAAGAAACACTAATTAAACTCATATTGGAAGATTAAAATAAAGAAATCTAATGTTAAAACATCAAAATAATGCAAAACTTCCCAAAGTAGTAAAGAAAAACGGCTACAACAACTTCAGAAATTCAAAACTTGACCTAATTTGTGAAACTCGTCTATTTATACAGAATTAGAAATCTCGTACAAAAATGCCCCTCGGGGGGTTTTGCGGCCACACAATTCCATATGCGGTCCGCAGTTTTCTTCATTTGACAGAAACTGGAGTTCTGCGATTGAACATATCTAAAGTGCGGTCGCGAGTCAAATCTTTTGCGCTCCGCACAATTAGGACTGCTGCAGAATTCTTGTGTGGTCCGTAATTCACAGAGGATCCTGAACTTGGGTTTTTGCATACTCTCTGATCTTTGACTCTTAGCCTAGCTTTGCAGCCGCACAATTCATGTGCGGTCCGCACTTTGCGCACATTTCTGCTAAAATCTTCCTCTTGGTTTGTGGTCGTAGATGGAATGTTGTGGTCCGCAATTTCTTCTAAGGACCACACATTTGTATTACTGCGCCCTTTGTTGCCTTGCGCTTCAGAATACTCCTTTTTGAGTTGGATTTCATCTCGGGAGATCAACTTCCATTATTCCTGCAATTTTGCACCATTTCATTAGTTTAGGGAACATATTTCTATGTTTTTAGACTAAAACAAAAGCTAAAAGACGCTAATAAGCAGTCAAATCCCCATTTATCAACTCCTCCAAGTTTAAGCCTTTGCTTGTCCTCAAGCAAATAAATTAGTTCCCACCTCCAAAAGTTAATGGTCATTTCAGCGAGTCAGAGGTGAGCCATCCACATATTAATTGGGACCAACAATACTCATGTATTATCAACAAGGCGACAAGTTAAGTATTTATATAGATATAGTTCTAATATGATATTTGGGCTTCAAGAGTTGGCTTTACTCATCAAGGGGTCTTGCTACTTGCTCTATCTTTTTAGGCCAGGGTGGACTACAAACTCTTCCTCCTCTACTTTCCATTTGCCAAGATCACTTAAGAAATTAGCACTCGATTATAAGATTTATAAAAGGCTCACTCATCTCTCTCAAGAAAATATCACAAGTACGGCTTCAAGTACCATAGGCTTGTCCGTCATGTAGATCAGCACTAATGTAAGCTTACTCAGCTCAAAATCAAGTAGGCCTTCTTCCGGGATGTAATGAAGGCTTTTGGAATAGGGTTTGATACAATATGGGTAAGTGGTTACACCTTCCTTAAGCACTCCGTCTTTCATTTCTCGGCTCGCACTTTGGTAATTCCTTAAGGCACTTTTTTTTTCCTTGGGGAATTAGAGATATTTAACTTCACTCTTTCCTAATCATTACATTCATTTTCTCCCTCTTTGATTTCTCTATCTTTTGGAATCATTACCTCTCTTTGAATTTCTTCAACTCTTCCACTTATTCTCTTTTTCTTTTTTTGCATTTTTCTTTTTGTTCTTTTCTTTTCTTTTCTTCCTTCTCATCATTTTTTTTCTCCTTTTGTGCCTTGATACCCTTTTCAATTTCCTCGTCTCTCCCCCAAACTTACGTTTTTAGCCATTTGTATCACAAAAGTGTTGAGGAAAGCTCGAGTGCCAAGAGAGGGTCATGACAAAATGGGTAAAGGCTTGTAACATGGTTATCAAATGAGGAAGGCTCGAGGCTCAAAGGGGTTGACTAGGGATAATGAAATTGGTTGGCACTAGTAACCTCAAACGGGCCAAGAAAAGCCTACAATCACTTCTCAAGCCAATCGAAACTTAAGATTTTATCTTAAAACACATTCGTGGCAAGTTCTAGACCCTTCACACAGGTACTTGGACTAGCAACAAAACATCTCAGCCCTCACACAACTAGATTGTTAAAGAGGATAGAGTCGAGGGCCCACAACAACCACATTCAAGATTGAAGATCACTATGGTCCAATTTGAGCACCCGATGGTACTAAAGTCAACACAAGAGTCACAAAGTCACTAACTAGAGCTATTTCCTTTTAAAAACCTTCTCTCTAACCATAAGCACGTAGTTAAGTGTGTTGGTGACAAATGAAGCATGTTTGACTCTTCGAGCTTGACTTAATTAGGCCTTTTTATTCATTACTGCTATTATTATTATCTAAACACAAAACAGACTCATTCTTTTAAGAAGGTTATCATGCCATCCATTGTTAGGACGAGCCACTCGGTTCACATATCAACTACCTTTGGAAAGAACCATGGCATTAAGAAAACGAAAGGCTTCTTATCTGCTAGAACATAAAAAGAAGCTACTAAATCAAACACTAACTAATAAAGAAACAAACATAAAGAAGCTACAAAGCAAAAACCATTGAAAGCATAACAAATATACATAATAAGAGAGAAAGAAAAGGTATATACATAACGAGAGAATAGAGAGAATATATACATAATGAGAAAGAAAAAGAAAATAATATCAAGTTATTATAGGCCAAATGTCTCAGAATGTACCAAATAAGATCAATAAAATAACTCCATCCCCCCCCCCAAATAAAAATAAGCATTGCCCTCATTGCTTAACAAAATAAGAGTAAAAGAGGGAAAAGAGTGAAGAAAACTCTCTATGGCTCCTTGGACATCTCTGTGTCCCCATCAATATCACCGCTCTCAGTCTCATCTAACTGAATCTCATCATCCTCAACTCTGGGTGTGATTGGGTTGGTGAACATCTGACGCGCTACCTCGGCAGTGTCGGCAACAACCTATGGCTCCTCAAACTGGCCAACTGGTGCCACCGATACTGATGCTGCTGCAGGATCTGGGCCTCGATGGTGTGGGTTAATCAGCATGTCAAAGGGGAGATCTCCGGTTGCAGCAAGCTTGGTCACCTGTCTCCAGAGCTTGTCTACTGACTTCTTGCTGGCCTGGGACTTTCTCATTTTCTTTACTTCTTTTCCCAGCTCCTCAATCACTGACTCGTGCTGTACCAAAGTAGCCATGACAGTGTTATGGCTTTCTAAGAGCTTCTTCAATGTCTCTTCCATGGTCAAAGAAAGGCACCTGTGTTGCAATAGTGATAAGTCAGATAGCTTTGTTGTGGCTGTCTACATCTAGTTATTGAGGCTTGCCAATGTCTGGCACACTCGCATCGTAGAAAATAGGGCAGTAAGCATGGGTATTGGCTTCAAAGCCGAGGTGGAAGTTGTGGCAGGAACTGCAAAAGGGACTAAAGATGATGGTGGAGGCATAGCTGTGGCACTAGAGGAAGGCTCGGCCAAAGTGGATGGAATATCAACTGCCTCTGCAACTACCATAGCTGTCTCATTAAACTGGCATATGGTAGTAGACGGCTGACCTTTTCTCTTTGGGTTGTTCACATCCATAAGTGAGTACCATGAGAAAGGCTTCTTTGGCCTAACCTTTTTATCAAAATCTTTTGGTTCCACCATTGCATCCATAAGATACTCTGTAATGGTATTGGGATACGGGTAGAAAGAGTCACCCTTTGCATTCTCTAAACTGTCTCAGCACAGCCGAGTTCTACCTCTATAAATTTCTCAGTAAGAAATTCCGCTCAAGGGTTAGCGACCTCATCGGCCACAAAGTACGAAAGCTAGTGAAGGCAGCCAGGCTGACAAAACGGTCCTTCCAAAATTCTTTCTTCTTCGATCTTTCAAGGTCAGTAGTTGTAGAATCCCTCCCTCTGCCAGATGTCCTGAACTGTTGTATCTGGTGCCTCAGGGACATGCGTAGTGGATGACTCAGAAGCATGACTAGAACTTTTTGAACTCTCAAAAGTGCTATGAGATGAGGACGACTCGTCCCTGAGTTGATATCTCCCTGGTGGCTTTGACTGGATAGTCGGCTGCTCTTGAAAAGAGACTGAGTTTCCCTCTGATGCTTCCCTATACGGGATATAAGAGCTCGTCTCGGAGAGATCTGCACCTCTCCCTCTGCCGGCTGTAGCTTTCTTTGTAATTGTTCTGTGTTCGCCGAGGGGTAAGGCACTCTTGCCTCGACCCCTAGAAGGTTCATTCATCCCTTTAGAAGTATTTCCTCTACCTCTAAATCGAACCATTATCTTTATCAAGCAGAACCAATTGTTAGTTGCAATTCAATACTCAATCAAACAAGGAGACATGCAAGTATACACCAAGAACACAATGGGGGTCACAGTTTAATCATGTTTACAGGATAAGGATCTGCAATCCACACAATCTTCTTGCGATCATAGATGAGGCCTTGTGGACCGCACAATTTTCTCTTGAGGCTGCAATAGATGAAGTGCGGTCCGCACATTTTATCTTGTGGTCGCAACTCAAAAAACCAAAATATGCCAACTCTCTTATGACAGAGAATTGGCTGATGTGCGGCCACAACATGTTTTCTGTGGTTCGCTGTCACGACCCAAACTGAAGGGCCATGACTAGCACCCGACCACACTTGCCGAGCACCAACGTACATTTCATCTAACCTTCATTATTATCTTTTAAGGCTAAAGAGATCAATATAAATGGTAGACCTAGATCATGGACAACCAGCAATAAAATATGACGACATGAACATACATAGCAGGGGATGACCAGACAATCAAGAAACTACATATAAGGTATGAGCTACCACGCTACTATGAAAGACTATACAACAAAAACTAGCCGACAAGGCATACCAAACTATACATGAGCCGACACCTGTCTATGAGCCTCTAAAAGAACATAAGTGTTGCAACATAGCCGGAACAGGGCCCCGACATACCCATAATGTCTATAACAAAAATTGCATACCAAGACCAAGGCAAGTCCGGAGAAGGGATCTCGCCAATCACCGCTGAACTGGACAGTCTACTGTGGTGGGGGAGCTGCACCTGCCTGTCTATCAGGACCTGCAGCATGACATGCAGCGTCCACAAATAAAAGGACGTCAGTACGAATAAAGTACTGAGTATGTAAGGCAAGGAACCATAAATACGATCAGTAATGTAAGCAAGGATAAAGAATATACCACCTGTAACATCTTAGTACCTCTGAGGGCTACTTACATGAAATGCATGATACATATGTATAAATACATAAACCTTTAAAGCATTCGCCTCTGTGGGCATCATCATCATCATATCGTACCCGGCCATAATAGGCTCGGTAGAATCGTACCCGGCCACGTGGAGCTCGGTAAAACCCAACTGATCAGTGGTTGCACAATAGGTGCCGTACCCGGCCAACTATAGCGTGGCTCGGTAGAGTAAAATAGATACATATATATAATGCATGCTCGACTCATGGAATCACATTCTAAACCTTTCGGAGTGACGTAAGGTCGGTATCCTCTGTACACGTTATTAGGACTAAGTCTTCACTATGAACCTTATAAGAATCGGGAAGTACCAATAACATTGATAACATAAGAATAAGAGAAGCAACATTAACATCAATCGTTCCATAAGAGGGAAAACAATGTAAGTACTGCTAGCTTCTAAGAGTAGAGTATCTTGGAAGATCGTTCATTACATTATGTACAATCGGAGTCGTGCAAAAGAAGGAAAGGGATAGCCTCACATACCTTGTATATACTGCCCCAATCTCAAGCTATGCAATTGTCAAAACTCCTTAGTCTACAATAAGAGAAACGATACTATCGTTATCATTTAAGCGTCATAACTATTATGTATCGACCACAACCTATTTTACGATGAAACGGACAGCACCTCCCCTATATATATGACCTCACACCATTCAAAACAGTCACCAAACAGCCCAAACAACATCAATAATAAACATATTGAGCCTCCCAAAATAGTCCACACATAGCCTAATCACTCCATACATACGACGACCACCGTAGTCGTGTCAAACAACCTGGAAATGTTACGAATAACTATCAGCCCATAACCCTACATATATATGGTGTTTCTCCACACCCTTCCTCCTCCAAAACTCCACAAGATAGTAGTAAAATACGCAGCCCAACAACAACGCAAAACAGTCCACAAAACAATAACATTACTTCCAAGCCTTTCGATATATATTTCACAAGTTCTAGCTTCAATGGCTTAGCTGCAACTTGGATAATCTTAAATACATATAGAGTAAGAGGTTCCTTACCTTTATACAGAAAGAACAACTCCAATTTGACCTTAAATTTCCATGAAATATCCCTCCAATGCTGCCACAACAACAAAAAAGCAAAACTAGCGATCAATTAGTGTTTTTCGGCACTAGAATCACTTTAGAAGGCTTGAAATCACCTAGGATTGATATTAAGAACATGAGGGAGTATTTACAGAACATAAACCCTTTAAAACAACCTCCCACACGGGCTGGAACGACACAAAAATGAGCAACAACAAGAAGAACAAGAGACTTACTAGCGCCACGGAATTCCCGACACTTGATTTGTGTTGTTTGCCCTTTTTTGGGTCTTGAATCTTGAGAGAACCTTGAGAGGATGTTCCTAGGGTTCTAAGGTCTGAAAATAGTGAAAAGAAATGACTTAAAACGGGTTGTAGTCATCCTATATAGGTCCAAATATCTTAAACCGACTTAGTGGGCCCCATAGAGAGGTGCTTGGCGCAGTCTCGCGAAAACGCGAATATCTCTCTACTCCGAGATCGTATCGATGAACGGTTTAATGCGTTGGAAACTAGACTCATAGATCTTTAATTTGGTGGGTAGATCACCCCGTAATTCCTTGTAAATTATGAGAAAATATTAGAAACATTTGACCTAATGTTTAAGTAAAATTATGAACCTAAGTTGCGACAACTTTTGTCGACTTTTGTTTCATAACTCGTTTGACTTCAAGACTTATGATACGGATATTATATGATTAAAATACCTTAATAAATGACCTCTTGAGTGTATTAAGCACCGCTAGATTACCTGAAAATACGAGTTACAACATCCTTGATTCGTTTAACTTCTAATACTGGTTAATCACCCTTATACACTCTTGTATCACTTAAGACCAATAGGATTGACTTCTTATCATCTCAAAGATAATTCCTTCTTGGATTTATGTTAACTAATATATGGCATGAACTAACACATGTGGATATGGGTTGTAACACCCTCCCCCCCTTAGGAACATTCGTCCTCGAATGTAAGGGTTTATGGGGAGTTTAAATCATCGTGGATTCCAATGGAAATTTCCGATCAATTTTCCCCTATAAAATGGTCACTAGCAAAAACTTGCAAGTAATTAAGCCCAACATATGGTTTCACAAGTCTACACAAAGCATTATGCGTATTTACATTATCTACATATCATCATTTTGTATTAAGGAGGAGTATTCTCAAATTATTGCTTACCTCATAGAGCCGTTTCTTCTTCCAATGTATCCTGTCTTCCACCAGCATCCTTGTTATCTTCATTCTGGAATAAGTAAGGGTATTTTGACTTCATCTCCTTTTCTGCTTCCCATGTCATTTCTTCCATATTTTTGTTCCTCCACAATACTTTGACGGAAGCTACATCTTTTGTTCTCAGCTTGCGGACTTGCCGATCTAATATCGCCACTGGCACTTCTTCATATGATAGGTCCTCTGTAACTTGTACATCTTTGATAGGGACGACTCGAGAAGGGTCTCCAATACATTTTCTCAACATAGATACATGGAATACCGGGTGGACAAATTCCAATTCGGATGGCAATTCTAACTCATAAGCAACCTGTCCAATCCGTCGAAGAATTTTATACGGCCCGATATACCTTGGACTCAGCTTACCTTTCTTCCCAAAACGCATAATACCCTTCATTGGTGAGATCCTCAGGAAAACCCAATCACCAACCTCAAACTCTAGATCACGACGTCGGACATCAGAATAAGATTTTTGCCTGCTTTGTGCCGTCCTCAATCGCTCCTGTATCACTTTCACCTTCTCAATAGCTTGGTGAATCAAATCTGGCCCATATAATTCTGTTTCACCGACTTCGAACCATCCAACTGGTGATCTACATCTCCTCCCGTATAGTGCCTCATATGGGGCCATTTTAATACTGGAATGGTAGCTATTGTTATAGGCGAATTCTATGAGTGGAAGATGATCATCCCAATTCCCCTTAAAATCTAGAACACATGCTCGTAGCATATCTTCCAGTGTCTGAATGGTACGTTCAGCCTGTCCGTCAGTCTGCGGATGAAATGCAGTGCTGAGATTTACTTGTGTGCCTAAACCCTTCTGGAAAGACCTCCAAAAGTTAGCCGTAAATTGAGCTCCTCGGTCTGATATAATAGATATGGGCACACCATGAAGCCTAACAATCTCCTTGATATACAACTTCGCATAATCTTCAGCCGTGTAAGTTGTCTTTACTGGCAGAAAATGGGCACATTTTGTAAGTCGATCAATTATCACCCAGATGGAGTCAAACTTATGATAAGAGCGAGGTAATCCAATAATGAAGTCCATATTAATCACCTCCCACTTCCAGGTCGGAATCTCTATATTTTGAAGCAATCCACCGGGTTTCTGATGTTCTATCTTTACTTGTTGACAATTGGGACACTGGGCTACAAATTCTGCAATAGACTTCTTCATATTATCCCACCAATATTGCTCCTTGACATCATGATACATCTTTGTCGAGCCGGGATGGATGGAATATCGGGATTGATGAATCTCATTCATAATCTTCTCTCGCAACCCTGCCACATTAGGCACACACAATCGGCTCTGGTATCTCAGTGCCCCATCTTTTCCGATCCCAAAAGCCATACTTTTACACTGTTGAATGCTTTCTCTTAATCGTACTAAGATAGGATCTTCATATTGTCGTGCTTTTACCTCTGCTACCAAAGATGATTCTGATGTATTCTGTACAGTAACACCTCCGTCATCAGAGTCTAACAATCTGATTCTCATATTGGCTAGCTGATGAAGCTCTTTAATCAACCCCCATCTACCTACCTCAATATGTACTAAGCTTCCCATTGATTTACGGCTGAGAGCATCTGCCACAACATTGGCTTTACCGGGATGATACAATATCTCGACGTCGTAGTCTTTCAATAATTCAAGCCACCTACGCTGCCTCAAATTCAACTCTTTCTGCTTGAAGATGTATTGTAAACTCTTGTGATCTGTGTAGATGTCAACATGGACGCCGTATAAGTAGTGCCGCCATATCTTCAAAGCATATATTACTGCAGCCAATTCCAAATCATGGGTTGGATAATTCTTTTCATGTTTCTTCAATTGTCTTGATGCATAAGCAATCACATTCCCACACTGCATCAATACGCACCCCAAACCTATACCTGAGGCATCACAATATACCACATAACCTTCTGTTCCTTCAGGAAGAGTGAGCACTGGTGCAGATGTCAATCGATTCTTCAACTCCTGAAAACTACGTTCACAAGTGTCAGACCACTGGAATTTGGTAGCTTTTTGTGTTAACTTAGTCAATGGTGATGATATAGAGGAAAATCCTTCTACAAACCGCCTATAATATCCTGCTAGCCCTAGGAAGCTGCGGACTTCTGATGGTGTTGTAGGTCTCGGCCAATTCTTTACTGCATCGATCTTCTGAGTGTCGACACTAATACCCTCATCAGATATCACATGGCCAAGGAATGCTACTGAGTTCAGCCAGAATTCACATTTGGAGAGCTTAGCATATAACTTACGATCCTGAAGCGTCTGTAATACTATCCGCAAGTGGCCCGCATGTTCCGCCTCCGAACGAGAATACACTAGAATGTCATCAATGAATACAATCACGAACACATCAAGATAGGGCCTGAATATAGTATTCATGAGATCCATAAAAGTTGCTGGGGCATTTGTTAGCCCGAACGACATCACCAAGAACTCAAAGTGCCCATATCTTGTCCGGAAGGCCGTCTTTGGAATATCTTTCTCCCTAACCCTTACCTGATGATACCCTGAACGTAAATCAATCTTGGAGAAATACTTGGCACCCTGGAGTTGGTCAAACAGGTCATCAATTCTTGGAAGTGGATACTTGTTCTTTATAGTAGACTTATTCAACTGTCGATAGTCGATACACATCCGTAACGACCCATCTTTCTTCCGCACGAATAGGACTGGTGCACCCCAAGGTGAAGTGCTAGGCCTAATAAAGCCCTTATCCAGCAAGTCCTTCAACTGCACCTTCAACTCTCGCAACTCTGCCGGGGCCATTCTGTATGGAGGAATAGAGATCGGTTGAGTGTCAGGCAACACATCAATGCTAAACTCAATCTCCCTTTCAGGAGGAAGGCCTGGGAGTTCATCTGGGAAAACATCTGGGAATTCGTTAACCACAGGGATTGATTGTAAAGTAGGCGGTTTCGCCTCCGCATCCCTAACGCGAACGAGATGATAAATGTAACCTTTTGAGATCATTTTCCTTGCCTTAAGATAGGAAATAAACCTACCTTTCGGTGTAGCAATGTTCCCTTTCCATTCAATGACGGGTTCACCCGGAAATTGGAACCTAACCATCTTCGTACGACAGTCAACATTTGCATAGCATGAGGCCAACCAGTCCATTCCCATTATCACATCAAAATCAACCATTTCTAACTCAAATAAATTTGCCGAGGTTTGACGACTACAAATCATCACAGTGCAACCTCTATATACCCTTCTAGCAATCACAGAATCTCCTATCGGAGTAGATACCGCGAGGGGTTTACTTATCAATTCAGGTTCAATGCCAAACTTATTAGCCACAAAGGGTGTAACATATGATAATGTAGATCCCGGATCAATCAGCGCATATACATCATAAGAAAATACAGATATAATACCTGTAACAACATCTGGAGACGACTCGAGATCCTGTCGACCTACTAGAGCATAGGTTCGATTTTGAGCACCACTCGAACTCGGCACTGCACCTCTACCCCTACCACGACCTGTCGACTGCTGAAAACCCCGTGCTGGAGGTCGAACTGATGAGGAAGAACCAGACACAGATCCAGTCGGCTGAGCCATACCATCACCTCCTCTATTAGGACAATCCCGCATCATATGGCCAGGCTGCCCGCACGAATAGCATGCATCAGAACCTCGACGACACAGTCCAAAGTGGGCCTTGCCGCACTGATCACAATGTGGTGTTGGGGGTCTCATCTGACTAGTATCCCTGTGATGTTGCGAGCTAGATGCCCGCGAACTCTGACCTGGACCAGAATAGGATCGATCATATCGAGGCCTCTGAAACTGTGGAGGAGCACTAGCTACAGGTGGCGCCGAACTCCTCGAAAACTGTGGCCTGATGCGGCCTCTGAAGTCATCAGAATACCCTGCAAATCTCGCCCTCTTATGCTGGCCTCTATCCTGCTCCCTAACTGCCCTCTGCTGGCGCTTACGATCCTCTAGGGTCTGGGCATAAGCTTGAATACGGGAAATATCCATGCCCTCCACCAAGGAGGCTGTCGTACACTCATTTATTAGATGTGGTCCCAACCCATTCACGAACATATGCACCCTATCACTCATCTCGGCCACCATATGGGGAGCATACCTTGCCAAAGAATCAAACTGCATACTGTACTCTCGCACACTCATATTACCTTGTCTAAGGTTCAAGAACTTATCAGCTCTAGCTCGTCGTATCTCAACTGGCAAGTAGTGACGAAGAAAGGCCTCAGAAAATTCCTTCCACACAGCTGGAGGAGGGTTCGGACCCCTGGATCTCTCCCAACTATCATACCAGAGAACCGCTAAATCCCGTAGCCGATAAGAAGCCAACTCTACTGCCTCTGTATCACTAACATGCATAACCCGAAGTGTACGATGAACCTGGTCAATAAAAGTCTGTGGGTCCTCCTTGGGGTCTGATCCGGTAAACACTGGAGGGTCTAAATTAATAAAATCACGAACTCTTGTACTAACTGGTTTCTCAGCAGCACCTGTATTCTGCCTCTGAGCCTGAGCAGCTACCAAGCTAGTCAATAACTGCAAAGCACTCCGCATATCCTGGTCTGGAGTGCCAGACGGAGGAACTGGAGGCGCTGGGTGCCTTCTAATATCCTCTGGAGGAGATGGAGTAGATGAGGTATGAGAGGGCATCTCACTTTGAGCCTCACTTTGTCCTGCTCTGACTTGGGGCACCTGACTGGTACCCTCTCCCGCTGCTGTATCAAGCCGTCTACTAATCGTTTGCTTCCTAGTCGAAGGCATCACTGAAAAAAAACAAGGTGAATATTAGAGACAAACACTTACGACTCAACTCTACGCACGATCTAGATTCAGGAAGAAGGTAACAACCCTAGATGTCATGTAGCCTCCTGATTATAAATGTGGCGCGCTACACATCCATAATCAAGACTCTACTAGACACGGCTCATAGACAACCCCTAGGATAGACTTGCTCTGATACCAAGTTTGTCACGACCCAAACTGAAGGGCCATGACTAGCACCCGACCACACTTGCCGAGCACCAACGTACATTTCATCTAACCTTCATTATTATCTTTTAAGGCTAAAGAGATCAATATAAATGGTAGACCTAGATCATGGACAACCAGCAATAAAATATGACGACATGAACATACATAGCAGGGGATGACCAGACAATCAAGAAACTACATATAAGGTATGAGCTACCACGCTACTATGAAAGACTATACAACAAAAACTAGCCGACAAGGCATACCAAACTATACATGAGCCGACACCTGTCTATGAGCCTCTAAAAGAACATAAGTGTTGCAACATAGCCGGAACAGGGCCCCGACATACCCATAATGTCTATAACAAAAATTGCATACCAAGACCAAGGCAAGTCCGGAGAAGGGATCTCGCCAATCACCGCTGAACTGGACAGTCTACTGTGGTGGGGGAGCTGCACCTGCCTGTCTATCAGGACCTGCAGCACGACATGCAGCGTCCACAAATAAAAGGACGTCAGTACGAATAAAGTACTGAGTATGTAAGGCAAGGAACCATAAATACGATCAGTAATGTAAGCAAGGATAAAGAATATACCACCTGTAACATCTTAGTACCTCTGAGGGCTACTTACATGAAATGCATGATACATATGTATAAATACATAAACCTTTAAAGCATTCGCCTCTGTGGGCATCATCATCATCATATCGTACCCGGCCATAATAGGCTCGGTAGAATCGTACCCGGCCACGTGGAGCTCGGTAAAACCCAACTGATCAGTGGTTGCACAATAGGTGCCGTACCCGGCCAACTATAGCGTGGCTCGGTAGAGTAAAATAGATACATATATATAATGCATGCTCGACTCATGGAATCACATTCTAAACCTTTCGGAGTGACGTAAGGTCGGTATCCTCTGTACACGTTATTAGGACTAACTCTTCACTATGAACCTTATAAGAATCAGGAAGTACCAATAACATTGATAACATAAGAATAAGAGAAGCAACATTAACATCAATCGTTCCATAAGAGGGAAAACAATGTAAGTACTGCTAGCTTCTAAGAGTAGAGTATCTTGGAAGATCGTTCATTACATTATGTACAATCGGAGTCGTGCAAAAGAAGGAAAGGGATAGCCTCACATACCTTGTATATACTGCCCCAATCTCAAGCTATGCAATTGTCAAAACTCCTTAGTCTACAATAAGAGAAACGATACTATCGTTATCATTTAAGCGTCATAACTATTATGTATCGACCACAACCTATTTTACGATGAAACGGACAGCACCTCCCCTATATATATGACCTCACACCATTCAAAACAGTCACCAAACAGCCCAAACAACATCAATAATAAACATATTGAGCCTCCCAAAATAGTCCACACATAGCCTAATCACTCCATACATACGACGACCACCGTAGTCGTGTCAAACAACCTGGAAATGTTATGAATAACTATCAGCCCATAACCCTACATATATATGGTGTTTCTCCACATTCGCACAATTTGACCTGCGTCTGCACATTTGAGTCACAAAATGTAGACTCTCTGATGACAGTATAAGGATTGTTTTGCGGCTGCAATGTGAATTCTATGGTCCGCAAAATTTTCTTGCGGCCGCAGATTCCTTACTCACTGATGTTGCCCTAGGATCAACCTCTGCAGAGCGCACAATTTTATTGCGGTCGTAGAATTTAAAAGAATTACGAATGACACAGTATGACTATCTAGGTTTTGCAATTATTTGTGCAAATTTTGACATGGTAACATCATAGAGGCATGAAAATGCATTGGCCCCAGTTCCCATAGAGCATGTACTAGTTAACCCACTACAGATTTACCCCCACATGAATGTACAACTGAATTCTATATACAAATAGCCTACAAATGACTAAAAATCTACAAACTAAAAGAAAACGATTAACAAGAAATTAAAGCATATCAGATGAATGAGTGTGAAGAGTGACTGATAAAAGATGTAGTATGTGTGTACAGATAGATTCACCAAGAAATTTCAAGAGGTTTCTGTGTTTGTGCTCAGAGAGTGAAAAAACGTAACAATTCCTCTTAGCCCTCTAATTATACTCGCAGGTTTTCTAAGGAAAAGAGAGGTGAGAGTGGCTGCACAATTTCATGTGAGGTCCGCACTCTATTACCTTAGGTTTCAATTGTGGTTCTCCATCTGTGGTCCGTAAAATTCTACGTGCGGCCACATATTTCCTCTTGCGGCCCCACATTGACCTTTTATCTGACAGACTAACTTCAGAGAGTTTGCATTTTGAATCCTTCATTTGTATGGTCCGCAAGTTAATTATGCGGCCGCAGATGCTCTTTTGCTACAGCACGCCAAATTGTATGGTCCGCATAAATCAATTACGGTTTGTACTTCTTTCAATATTTAGCCTCATTTTTGTCCACAGTTCCTGTAAGTCACACTCAGCCATGCACCACACTTCAAATCAACTTAGCACAAAAGTAACACTTAACTACCAAAGAAAAACAGATGAAAGGAAAAGAAAGATGGGTTGCCTCCCAAGAAGCGCCTGATTTAACGTCGCGGCACGATGCAGAATACCATCAATTGAAATGAATGTCGTGGACCACGACGTGGCTATCTCCAATTTTCCCGAATAGTGCTTCACCCGGTGACCATTGACTCGGAATACTTCACATTTTTTGTTCTTCAAGTCCAATGCACCAAAAGGTGTCACACATACAATTTCAAAGGGACCACTCCATTTAGACTTTAGTTTTTTGGGAAACATCCTCAACTTTTAATGGAACAACAATACGAGAGAGATCGCCAACCTTAAACTCTTTGTTCCAAATGTATTTTTCATGAAGATAATTCAACTTTTCTTTGTACAAGGACGAACTTATGTAGGCATGGTACCGAAATTCATCCAATTCATTCAAATGTGAAACCCTTAAGTTAGTGGCTACATACCAATCAAGATTCAACTTCTTTAGAGCCCACATGGCTTTGTGCTCAAATTCCACCAGAAGATGACTAGCTTTTCCGAACACCAACCGGTATGGCAACATTCTGATAGGTATTTTGTAAGCCGTCCTATAAGCCCATAATGCATCAATAAGCTTCTTGGACCAATCCATCCGGTTAGATTCACTATTTTAGATAAAATACTCTTTATCTACAGGTTGGAGACTTTCACTTGACCGCTATCTTGTGGATGATAGGGAGTCGTGACTTTATGAGTAACACGATACTTTCTAAGTAAAGTGTCAAAACCCATGTTGCAAAATTGTGACCCCACATCGCTTATAATAGCCCGCGAAGTACCAAAACTTGTGAAAATATTCTTTTTCAAGAATGCCACCATACTTTTTGCCTCATTGTTGGGTAGAGCAATGGCCTCAACCCATTTGGACACATAACCCACCGCGACCAAGATGTGGGTATTTCCACAAGAACTCACAAAAAGAACCATGAAGTCAATACCCCATATATCGAAAATATCAATCTCCAAAATGGTGGTGAGAGGTGTTTTAGTTTTATTTGAGATTCCACCGGCCTTTTGACATTCATCAAATCTTTTCACTAGCTTACTAGCATCCTTGTAAAGAGTGGACCAATAGAAACCACAACTAAGCACTTTGGTTGTCGTTCTCGCTCCACCATGATGACCACCATTTGGCGAAGAATGACAAGCCCCAAGAATTTCACCTTGCTCTCCTTCTGGTAAAACATCTTATAATTTACACCATCGGTACAAATTCGAAAAAGTTATGGTTCATCCCAATAATATGTCACGCCCCAAAAACTGAAGAGCGCGACCGGTGCTCAACCGAGTAAACCCGACTGAGCAAGCATGTTAGGTTTCATCCTACCAAAACTAATTTATGAGTAAAGAGGAGATGAACTCCATTAATCGTACCTTGTAAATATTTCATTAACAATTTTATTTCCATTAGCAGTTTCAACCATAATGTCCAAAATATTACAATTTTTATAGTTATAATGATGAAAAATATATTTTCCAAATATCAATACGTCTAATTTAGTTTCCAATATCAAACACCACCCACAACCTGTCTATGGAGCCTCTAAATATAACTGAAGAGTAATATGGAAATGCCGGAAACAAGGCTCCAGCTATACCTCAAAATACGAAGTACATGATAAACAACGATACAGGACCCCGAAATAAAGTGGGGCTCACCAAGTCAGCTGAAAGGAAGATGCGTCACTAGCTGCGACCAACACTGTCTGCTATGGAACCACCTACATCCATTTAAAGATGTAGCAAAAAAGGGGAAATGGAGGTTAGCGCCATCGAATAGCACTAGTATGAATGGCTAAAAGTCCTCTTTCAAAATAAAATGTCAATATAAGAAAAGACAATCATGTAAACAACAAGTAACAATCAATGACATCCAAAGGCCAAGTTGAACATAACAATTTTTCAATATACGAAAGTTCATATGGTAAAAAAAATGAAACTCGGGATATGAAGACAATACTATTATTGGATAGAAGATATTTAATATCGATTCACCATAATTCACAATATGCACATCATAACCAGCTCCCAATTTCAATCACAATTTATGTGCCAATATATACATATACATATTCCACCGTGAATCTTAGCACAGAGTCCGATCACGATCCGATCGGCTAGGTCATCTCCTTGGAGACATTTTTTCCACAATCTCAATTCCCGTTTCAATTCCGGTCCAATTTCCAACACAATACCACTATGTTTGCGGCATGACGTCCGATCACGGCATGATCGTCTAGGCCATCTCACTCAAGGCATTTCAATTTTCCATCAATCATCTTGTTTCAAATTTATTTCGCATATATCAGTTCATCGGCACTTGGGGTCACAATTATCGCAACATATTTGGCACTAGGCCACATTTCATAAATCAAGCTCTTTTCCCCCACATTTCACACCATTTTCACTTTCAACGTTAAACCTTTCAATTCAAGATAATAGGCATCTACGAGAGCAATTATAAGTCGTAAGCATAAAGAGAATTTCACACATTTCGGCATAATATTCTCAAATCAAACTCAACTTGAAGTCTAGGCATTTTAGCACATGTTTCCTATTCTTGACACATTCTCATTTGACAAAATAGCGTATTGAAAGCATTGAGACACATCTTGCACATATATTCTTACAACACAAATTCATTTAATTCATTTCAAACATCTTTATAGATTACCAACAACTAGGCACATCAATCATATACATTTGGTACACATAAGAGCAACTAGGAGTATCAACCATATCGAGTTTTCTCACACGCTTTGGCATACTAGCCTTTATTTGAAACACGACTTAAGCCGTAACACTTTAATACACAACTCATACTTAGAATATTATATATATATATATATATTCATAAGGCTCATTTCGAAAGAGTCTCGTTTATGGGTAATAACCCGGAATATAATATTTATGAACTTTGAGCCAACCATACTTGAACTTATGAAAACATTTATGGAATTCGATTCTAAGAGAGAAATTTTAGCCAACATACATTGTTTAAGCTTACCTTAAGTTACTACAATATTCCAAAAATTCAAGCAATCCCAATCTCTTAGATGAAGGTCTTGTGATTGGTTTCCTTGATTCTCGAAGATTGATGAAAGATTGAATGGTTAGAATGTTAGGCTCCCTCATTCTCTCTCTAAAATTCTCTTACCTCTCTCTAAAATCATCAGATGATCGCCCCAAATGAAGCCCCAAATCCTATATATCAAAATGGGGTCGGGTTATGAAAATAGGAAAATTAACCCTCCGAACTCGAGTCTGCAGTCGCATAATGGACCGCACAATTGGTATGCGGGTCACATAATGCACTGCAAAACTGGTGACCAAAACTGGGCTACAGAGGTCCATTTTGTGACCATTTTTGCGGTCATAGATCAATTATGCGGACCGCATAATGATTTTGTGATCGCAGAATCTGCCACGGGATCATATTTTGCGAGCCTTTGGTAATTTGATCATAACTTTGTGTAGGAATGTCCAAATGATGAACGGTTTAAAGCGTTAGAAACTAGACTCGAAGACCTTTCATTTGATAGATTTTTCATAACATAAAACCTTATATATATTTAGATATGATCGTCTAAAAGTGGACTTGTGCAAACTCATTTGGAATTTTAGCCTATTATGTAATTTTCCAATTTGATTTAGACTTAGGTCTTTCCTTGGACCCAAATTACTTATTATATGACTTATACACTTATTTACCAAATTCAATTAATGTCCATCATGTTAATAGCACGTAAAATATTATAATTAGCCTACCTGGCACCATGAAATCCTAAATTACTTAGCGAAATTTTCCAGGGCCTTACATAATAATCTTGACAATCCCATTTGAGCTTCTTCCTTTGGTTTGAAGAAAACTCATCTAGGATGATACCACACACAAGGAAATTTGTTAGATTTGCGAACCATGGCACCCCTTTCATTGAAATAGTGAAGAGTTGCTCATCGGGGAAGGAGTCATTGATTTCAAGGCCAGCATGCGGTCTCCCCTCCTCCTCCAAACGAGACAAGTGGTCTGCCACTTGATTTTCACTCAATTTTATATCTTGGATATCAATATCAGACTCTTGCAATAAAAGCACCCATCTCATCAACCGAGCTTTGAAATCTTTATTGCTCATAAGATAACAAAGTGCCGCATGATCCGTGTGGACAATAACTTTGGCACCTATCAAGTACGGGTGAAACTTCTCAATTGCAAACACAATGACAAGGAGTTTTTTTCGTAACTGTATAGTTGACTTGGGAACCATGCATAGTCTTACTAGAATAGTAGACCGGATGAAAAATCTTGTTAATGCGTTTTCCCAAAACAGGCCCCACCGCTACATCACTTGCATTGCACATGAGTTCAAAAGGGACACTCCAATTTGTAGCGATGATGATAGAAGTAGTTGTCAACTTGAACTTTCACAATTCAAAAACTCTCATGCAATCATCATTGAAGTTAAACTTAACATCCTTATCAAGAAGCTTGCACTATGGGTTCACTACCTTAGAGAAATCCTTGATAAAGCACTGGTAAAATCCCGCGCGGCCTAAGAAATTCTGCACGCCCTTACCGGAGTTGGATGTGAAAGTTTAGAAATCACCTCAATCTTTGCCTTGTCAACTTTGATTCCATTCTTTGAGATTTTATGACCTAAGATAATTCCTTCCTCGACCATAAAATGACATTTCTCCCAATTGAGCACCAAATTTATTTCTTTACTTCTTGCCAAGACTTTATCCAAATATACAAGACAATAATCAAAAGAATACCCGATCACCGAGAAGTCATCCATGAAAACTTCAAGGTAGTCCTCCACCATGTCCGTGAAAATAGCCATCATGCACCTTTGAAAAGTCGTTGGTGCATTGCATAACCCAAATGGCATCCGCTTGAAAGCAAAAGCGCCATAGGGGCATGTAAAGGTTGTTTTCTCTTGATCTTTCGGAGCAATAATGATTTGGTTGTATCCCGAATACCTATCAAGGAAGCAATAGAAAGCATGCCAATCTATCGAGCATTTGATCTAAGAAAGGAAGTGGAATACGATCCTTCCTTGTGACTTTATTAAGCTTGCGATAGTCCATACACACTCTCCAACTAGTCACTGTTCTTATAGGAATAAATTCATTCTTGTCATTGGTGACCACCTTCATGCCCCCCTTCTTTGGGACACATTGAACCAGAGAGGTCCATGAGCTATCAGAGATGGGATAGACAACCCTGACATCCAGCCACTTGACAATCTCTATTTTAACAACCTCTTGCATAGCCTCATTGAGTCTTCTTTGATGTTCAATAGATGGTTTGGCGCCTTCCTCCAAATTGATCTTATGCATGCAAATGTGGGGCTTATCCCCCGAATAGATAGTTTGGCGCCTTCCACCAAATTGATCTAAGTTGCGGATTGATGTGTTGTGTGGGGCAAGTTGGGAATTCGAATCGATATTCTTTTCCATCATTTGCTTTAACATATTTTAAATATGCCACGTCTCATTGTTTGGAGAACTTGGACCATGGGAAGGATAAGGAGGCGAGTTGTTTGGTTGTTGATACATTGGGGGCCTTTAAAAACCCGACCCTTGGTTACCTTGATTATTGTTCTATCCGCCTTGATTATTACCCCTTCCCCCCTCCCCAATTTCCTTGATTGTTGTTGTTATGCCAATTCCCTTGATTGTTTCTACCACTCCAATTACCTTAGTTGTTTCCACCACTCCAATTGTCTTGGTTGTTGTTACCACTCCAATTTCCTTGATTGTTAGAATTCTAATTACCTTGATTGTTTTGAGGTCGCCATTGTTGTTGGTTCGGGCCTTAGAAGTTGTTTCTTTGCCCTTAAAAATTATTTACATCTTCGTGTTCATTGTAAGAATCATCTTGATCAAACCCACTATCCTCTTGCACATAATTCTCCACTCAATTTTGCACTTATGGACCCTTTGTCCTTATCTTGTTTAACATCATGTTCACCCCTTCCATGGCATTGACTTGCTTAGGATTTTACTTGATGGAGTTGAGCCTTTGCTAGTTGATTCATTGTGGTTGTCTATTCTGCAATGGCTTGCCCATGGTCATTCAGTTCTTTATTAAGGTGGATCATGATCAGATCACCTTGTGGAACATTAGCTTGGGATTGCCACGCCAATGATGTTTCCGCCATTTCATCCAAAATCTCACAAGCCTCTGCATAAGGCGTCGACATAAAATTTCCACCGGCAAGTTGATTCACTACACATTAGTTGATCGTGTTAACCCCACGATAGAAGGTTTGTTAAATCATGTTTTTCATCATATCATTGTTGGTACATTCCTTGACCATTATTCTATACCGCTCCCATATCTCGTGTAGTGGTTCATTGGGATCTTGCTTGAATGCCATAATCTCATCTCGAAGCGTAGCCATATGCTTGGGAGAGAAGAACTTAGCAATAAGTTTCTCCACCAACTCATCCCAAGTACGAATGGAATGGTCCAGTAGTCGTTCCAACCAATCTAAACCTTTCCCCCTAGAGAAAAGGGAAAAAGGCTTAGCCTCAATGCATCCTCAGAGACATTTGTTTGTTTTCTCTCCCAACAAGTGTCCACAAACCCCTTCAAATATTTATACGCATTTTGACTTGGAGCACCGGTTAAGAACCCTCGTTGCTCTAGTAAAGTGAACACCACATTGGTGATTTGAAAGTTGCTCGCCCTAATACGAGGAGGGACTATTACACTCGCATACCCTTTATTGGGTAACATCCGGTGTGGAGCCACTCATGGTGGAGGTGGGGTGGGGCAAGAACATTGTAATGAGGCTCCCAGCCTCTTCTATTGGCTTGAGGTTCAAGAGGAACCTCTTCACTTGCTCATCCTCGACGTCCACATCCCTAAAGAAATATTTACGAGCTCATTATTTTCCATGGTTGTACCTACGATTTCTCAAACAAGTTAGTAACACGGAAGGAAAAGAAGATATTTCAAAAATACAACCAAATATATAGCTAACACCATTTTTAACTCTCCGACATTGGCGCCAAAAATTGATCATATCCAAATGCACACCTCAATAGAGATATGAAACAGTAGTATGCAATAATAAATACCCAACTAGAAGTCGGGGTCGAATCCACTGGGAGTTATGATGGGAGCTATGGGTATATATTCGAAGTAAGCAGATGGGCTATCTAGATTGCACTTTCACAACAAGATTTTATTTTCTATTTCTAATGTTAATCTAATGATTAAAAAATAAAGAAAGAAGACTAGAGATAATTGTTTTTGAGGTTTTCCAAATTGGATTAAAGGCCTAAGGCTATGACCATATCCTAGGTGTTTGCCTAATAGGGTAAAGACGTTAATGCTTGTGTAGTTGATTGGGGTGTATTATATTTATAGCTTACAACTCTACGTTACTCACTCAATACCTCTCGATCAGAGAGTGGTTTCGCCCATTTGGCTTTCTCAAGACCAAATGGGTATCTACCAAAATAATTGATAAGAGCTTAAGTCGGGTTATTACTACCTCTAGGTTGAACCCTTTAACTGGTTAATCAATCTCTCAATTGACTCAATTCCTTGTTAGCTAAGTTATCCTAGACTAGGTCCCTCTTTCTCAAGTAGAGACTAGTCAAATAGGTATAAATCAATATTTGCATTCATCAATTCTACAATCAAAGCTTGAACTAAGCTAAATAATAAACACTCAATCATAAACAAGCACTAAATTAATCACCCATACGGTTTACACGTTAGGGTTGGGTCACAACCCTTGTAGAAGTCTAGCTACTCTTGATAGAAACTACAGAAAATCGAGGAAAAAAACTAATTAAACTCATATTAGAAGATTAAAATAAAGAAATCTAATGTTAAAATACCAAAATGATGCAAAACTTCCTAAAGTAGTATAGAAAAACGGCTACAGAAACTTCAGATTTTCAAAACTTGACCTAATTTGTGGAATTCGTCTATTTATACAGGGCTAGAAATCTTGGACAAAAATGCCCCTCGGGTGGTTTTGCGGCCACACAATTCCATGTGTGGTCTGCATATTTCTTCATCTGGCAGGAACTGGAGTTCTATGGCCGCATATATCTGAACTGCGGCCGCAAGGCAACTCTTCTGCGGCCGCACAATTCTTGTGCGGTCCACAATTCATAGAGGCTCCTGGACTTGGGTTTTTGCATACTCTCTGATCATCGACTCTTAGCCTAGCTTTGCGGCCGCACAATTCATGTGCGGTCCGCACTTTGCGCACATTTCTGCTAAAATCTTCCTCTTCGTTTGTGGCCACAGAATTCCTTCTGCGGACCACACATTTGTACTTTTGTGCCCTTTGTTGCGTTGTACTTCGGAATACTCCTTTTTTAGTCGGATTTCATCTCGGGAGATCAACTTCTATCATTCCTGTAATTTTGCACCATTTCATTAGTTTCGGGAATACATTTCAATATTTTTAGACTAAAACAAAAGCTAAAAGGCGCTAATAAGCAGTCAATATCCTCACTTATCAATACATAACATAAAAATCGGTTTCAAAAAAAACTTCAGTTTTATAATGAATAAATGTTATATAGAAATATTGATATAAAGAGGTCTGACTGCATTACATGTTAAAATGTACTAATGACCTAAAAATCTTTATACTATATAATTTAAATCCATATACGGAGCGATCGTGATTTCAATTTCAAAAGGGTAATTTCATAATTTTAGACAGAGACTATGAGAGCTCAATCCTCTTTCTTTACCTAACGCCCAATACAAAGGCGCACGAAGTTTTTATCTATGGCATTTGGAGTAGGACACCTTGATTCCTACTTTGAAGCTTAATCCTTTTTTAATTAGAAAATAGAAAATGACTTGAAGATTATATCCACATTAGTGGACTACTTGATTAATTAGTGATGCAATTAATGACTTCATCTCAAGTGGAGTCCATAAAAGTCGGTTTATCTTAATTATAGTCGAAGAAGCAACGAAATTAAATTGGATGTCAACGGAAATCATATGTAACATAATTATAATTTATAAGCTTTAAGTAGCAACAGAAAGTACTTTATTGAGTAAGTAAGGTTTAGGAAACTTTGATTGAATGCAAAAACTGATAAAATAACTACTTAGGACAATTTTTTTTCTTCTAATTACCAAACACTGTTGACGAAATCAGACAAAAGTTGGTGGCTCGTTACGTTCCAATACTAATAGTTGAGGGGAAAAGAGAAGTTCAAATTATAGGTTAAACTATAGAGACTTCTCATCTGCCTCTTGAAAACTAACACGTAACTAAAGTTTGTACACTATAGGAAGATAAATTAATTTTTACAACAAGGTGTGATAGAAAAATTGTTGGGTCAACCAACCGACGTATACTATTAACATGGTGTGATATTATTTACTTTGATTCAAAACTAAACGGTTTTTCTCAAAATGTTTTACACCATTAAGAATCTAGACACCTTATATGAGCTTGCCTCTTTTCAGCTATCAATATGGGAAATTGCTCGCACATCTAACAATCTCTTCCTTGAACTAAGTTCCACGTGAACCGCTATCACAATCCACGGGTCTCTCCCTTGAACCAAGTTGCACGTGGCACATTACCACAAGTCACGGGTCAAGTTCTGAGATTCATAATGTGCCACCCTTATCGTTAGGATATTTATGCCAACTGAAGCCCGCAACTAACTTTTTCTTGAGTGCACGTCTCTAAGATCGTAAGGATAAGCAAATCGAGCCCTGCACCATCACTCAGTCAGCGTCATACTCGTTCTGTCGTATTTGGGCTTTGATACCAGTTATTGGGCTCAACCAGCTCACATACTCTTAATATGATATGGTATTGTCCACTTTAGGCCAAGCTCGCACGATTAAGAATTTATGCACCTTATATGTAACTTCTTAATCTTTTTAGCTATCAACGTGGAACTTTATTCGCACGAACAGAATGAAGAAAAGTACCCGTTTTCTTTACATTCTTTCACTTGCTATGCAACTTGGAAAATAATCTTCCACTGACTTTATTAGTTTAATGTTATTATTAAAGGTCGTCTTCCGCTGATAGTATTAGTTTAAAGTTGTATATTAATTAAAGGACTAGAATAAGAAAGTGAGGAGACTTGAGTAAATGAATAAAGGAGTCCCTAAAACATGTTGCGATTTATCCAAAAAGCATATAACGAAATACAGAGTAATATTGTTGGATTCTTAAAACATCAAGGCAGAAAAAAGGAATATCGAAATCTTGAGAAAATAAAAAGTGACATGTTAGTCATAAAGCTACGAGGTTCGTCGTCTCTCTTATGCATCATGGATTATATGTGTTCTCTATCTGATGCATCTCTCAAGATATATGCTTTAAGACGTTAATATAAGGAAAAATTACACGGCACACAACGTAGCTATACATTCAGAAAATTATTATTCGTAACTATATTTGAATTTTATAGAAAATGTACTCATAGTACTGAAACATGAGATTAATTATTTTTAACTGAACAGGAGAGCAACAAGTTCTTGTAACTTAGTTGGTTATATCGTTCTTTTAGTAAGCAGAGGTTTCGACTTTGACTCTCAAATTCTCAATGAGAGCATTCTTTTTTTGTATTTTTTTATTTTGCCTTGGTTGTATTCGTTGTAACGAATACAGTTGGCAAACTATTATTACGTTTCTTAATTAGGCTCTAAAATGTAGTGTTCTCTTAATATAGCCCATGCCCGCATCCAATGGCGGAGCCACATTCAACCGAGGAGCAACACCCCTTTACTGGAAAATTATATTCTATTGCTAGATAATTTTTTTATTTTATGTATATTTATTATATATTGACTCCCCTTGGTGTATTTAAATTCTTATATTTCGATACCCCTTAATAAAATTCCTGACTCGGTCACTGCCCGCCCAATACGAGACACTCGAATACCATCTTACAAACCAACCACTTGCTTTCATATTACAACCAATCAAATGGATGTCATTAGACATTAGGATAATTACATTTATCTCTTTCCCTTCAATTCTTTAATCGTCTTTAAACTTATTAAAACCAGTATGATTAGGATAATTAAGAAGTTGGTTTAACGTCAGTATAAGCAACTGCTCCATTTTGTTCTAGAAGAGCCATTATTATATTGTCAAACTGCACTTGGCAAGCCAGCTGTTCAATGCTCCCAAATGTGCCTAGTACAATGGACGAAATTAACAACATTTTTATATTAACATTTATGTCGAGTATTTTTGTCAAGACTTGAATAATTCCTTAAAGATGCTATGAAGCCAAACACTTCCTGAAGGTAAATAAGTAGATTCGTTCAATGTGTCCACATGTAACCATTTGCAATAATTAATGAAAAATTAACCCAAATAGCCACCAAACTAATCTTTTAAACTAAAAATAGCTAGCGGATATATAATTAATGTATAATATGCGTATAAATATGTATAATCAATAAAAAATATAACCAAAATAGGCGCCCAGTTAACCTTTTAAACTAAAAATAGCTGATATATGTATCATATATATATAATTCATGTATCATATATTGTATAACTGTGAATAATTAATTTATAATTTATATATGCCGGCTAGGAAAATAAATAGTGAATCCTACCGTTTATTCATGTAAAAAGTTCTTAATCAATATATAATCTATATATACTGACCGGAAAAAATAAATAGTGAATCTATTTATATAAATTAACTGACAGCTCTTTGTCTTGAAATTTTCCTCTTCAAGCCAGACAATTATCTTTTTCTTTATTGTTCCACTTTTGGTGCTTCTGATAGTTATAGGCAGCCACTCTTAAAAACCATAGATGGTAATAAGAAGAGAAAAAAGAAAAAGAGAGAGAAGAAAAATAATATGGTTCAGCTGTTAATAGCAATCGAAAATGGCAGCAAGTTTGAAAGCTTCTAATAGACTCACCATATCCTAAAAGATATGGTAGATACCAAATAATGAAAAACTACATATGAACTAACCATTAAAATTTGATGGAAGTTCTATTATTCGTTTACTATTGTATACTGTCATAATCATGTGGCGTATATATTCTGCTAATCTGATATTCCTTCCACTTCAATTTGTTTGAATCTTTTTAGAATAAAAGGGTCAAATTTACTAATTTTTGGTGTGACTTCGTACATAAATTTTTAAGTTTTTTAAAATAAAATTTACATATTTAAAAACTACATAAAAAGTACAATAAGTCACAATAATTAATAACTCAAAATATCTAAAAACAATTTGCAAAAAATATGGTCAAAAGAAAACTTTATTTGATTCCCCAAATAGTAATAGGTTCATTTTATTTTGAAATGGAGGGAGTATAAACTATCTAAATGTCAACCCTTCTTATGGCCTCCATCTGTTTAAATTTATGTAATGTAATTTTATCAGGTGCATAGTTTAGGAAAGAATTTATTTTGTAACTTGTGATTTTAAATATGCAGTGAAATAGCATGGCAGTAAAGATAAAATGTGAAATTTAAAGATTGAATATTTTCAAAATGTAAAAATGTATGTCAGGAACGAATTAATAAGAAAATAGTGCCAGATAAAATTGAATGGTGGGAAATCAATTAATAAGAAACATAGTATAAATTCTTTTAAGCCGGAAATCAAACTACCACATATATAATATAGTATCATGTAAAAACCATGGACACTAATTTAAGAACAACAAAATGAAGAATCAGGTACTGGTCAGACCAATAGATTTATTTAATTTATAAATTAGATGTGCTAAGTAAGATTAAGAGAAATAATAAATTGAGAGTTGGTAAAATGTAAAAGTAATGTAGTTTAAATGGAGCTTTCATGTGATAGAGTTTCTCATTGTCATTGCTTTGAAGCTTCTTTATTTTATCCTTTAATTACTTCCATTAATTCGTGCCTCATTGTCACCTTTGCTTAGCATTTACAGCTAGACACTCCTATCAAATAAATCACCTTACTATATAAACCCTAAATTCTCCTCACCAACTCAAAGTTCTCCATATTACTCCAAAACTTTCTTCTAAAGTTGCAAAAAAGCAACTAAAAAATCTTATAGAACAAAGGGAAAGAAATGGAGGGGTTGATCCCATTAGTATACAAAGCAATAGTAGAATACAAAAATGCAGGTAGGACAACATGGTTGAATGAGTCGCCTTCAGCTTCTTACATGAGACTTCCAGGTGATTCAGGCCGTTTTGAAACATCTGATATACAGCTTTTTGGACATGCAGATACTAGGTTTTCGACAACTTCATCATCGTCACCTTCTGCAGCCACTGTCACCAAAAGAATGGTCTCCGGCGGTGTGCAGTCGCCGGCTAGGTGCCATCGGATTTCTGCTCGTGCAGTAAAGTGATCATGATCTTTATGTTGAAGAAGAAAAACAAGGTGATATATGGTGGACTTAAATGATTGTAACAAGAGAGTAGTTTTTCGTGTGTGACAAGCTTCTTCTCCTCTTTTAAATTTCCTTTGATGGTTTTTAGTTTGGTGTAAGTTTGAGGATAACCAAATTAAAGGGACCTCAGACTTATGCTTACTTTGGTGGTTTGTTGTTTGGTGTAAGTTTGAGGATAACCAATGGGAACTCAGACTTTTGCTTTTGTATGTGTAATTTCAAAGTGTAAATATTGGTTATGTATATGTTATGTGGTGTATGTGTGATAAAAATTGTCATAATTTCTGTTCATTCTTCTATTGTTCCTTTGAGTTTTGCATGACTGAGTCGACTATATGTATTATACTCCTTCAATTACATCGTGAAAAAAAAAAAAAAAAACAGAGCTAGCTTAGTTAACAGTGCTGGTGATTTTCTCTTGTTTTCCAGAACTAAGATGTACTCTTAAATTTTTTTAAAATTAAATAAGTAAGAGAAGAAGAAAGAAGTGGAATCAAAAAAGAATTGAAGAACAAAAAAGCAGATGTCAGTCTTGCTGGTGTTTCCACTAATATGAGGAATAAATTCTGCTCCAGAATCAAGTACAATTGAAACTTAAAAGAGGTAAAACCTGCAACCTTCGCGTTATTAGCACGATGCTCTAACCTGTTGGGAATAAATCCCTACAATAATAATATTTACGGTAATAAAAGCAGAATAATAACGTAGTACCGAGATACGGTAATTAACAAGAATAAAAGAGTAACAACGACACCAAGATTTTTACGTGGAAAACTCTTTTGAATAAGGGAAAAAACCACGGCTCTGAGAAGAGCAGCTAATATCATTATAGCAAGGAATTTTACACTTTGTAGGTCCGAGTAAAATACTCAAAAGACCACTACAACACTCAAAAGAAATAACCCTCTTTTGATATTCCCGCCTCACTACAATATCACTCACTCTCTATTTTTCTCACAGACTATTTTCTTATACCCTGTCTGTGAAACCTCACTCTTTCTTTCTAACTCTCAGATATATTTTTCCTCTGAGATTGGTGTATAAAATGAGAGCCGAAGCTCTCCTTTTATAGGCAGAACCTCGCCTACTACGCTTGACATTTTTCATCTGCACGCCTGCCATATTTGACAAATGCAGAAAGAAACGTGGGCTGCTGCTAATCAAGGAAGGAAGATTTCTTCCTTGATTTATGGGGTGGACCCCACAAATCTCCCCCTCCAGTCCCATTCACCTGAAGAAGGTAACACCGAAGGTTCTAGTTTGAGTGTATGCCGAAAAGTTCTTTGCATAGCTCAAACTTGTCTGTTGGTACCACTTTGGTCAGCATATCCGAAGGATTCTCACTTGTATGGATCTTCTTTACCTGCATAGACTCATCCTCTATCCTTTCTCGAATCCAATGGTATCTCACGTCGATATGTTTGGTCCTTGCATGGTACATAGAGTTCTTGCTAAGGTCTATTGCACTTTGACTGTCACAATAGACGACATACTCCTTCTGATGCAATCCAAGCTCTTGAAGGAACCGTTTGAGCCATATCATCTCCTTGCCAGTTTCTGTAGCGGCAATGTACTCTGCTTTAGTTGTTGAAAGTGCAACACACTTCTACAACTTAGAATGTCATGATATAGCTCCCCCTGAAAATATAAACAAATATCCAGTAGTGGATTTTCTATTATCAATGTCACCTGCCATATCAGCATCTGTATAGCCCTTCAAGATTGGATCCAATACTCCAAAGCACAAACAATCTCCTGTGGTACCTCTTAGGTACCTGAGTATCCACTTGACTGCTTCCCAATGTTCTTTTCCAGGATTTTCAAGAAACCTGCTGACAACACCAACTGCGTGAACAATATCAGGTCTAGTATATACCATTGCATACATCAAGCTTCCGTCTGCTGAAGAATAAGGAACTCTAGCCATGTTCCCTTTCTCTTCCTCTGTTATAGGACACATCTTTTTGCTCAACTTTAGATGACTAGCAAGAGGTGTGCTGACTGGCTTAGCATTCTTCATGTTGAAGCGTTCTAGTACACGTTCAATGTACTTCTCCTGAGATAGCCACAACTTTTTACTTGTTCTCTCTCGAACTATCTTCATCCTTAGAACTTGTACAAATCTCTCTTTAACTTTGCGATCAGCCCCTTGTCTTTTCCTACAATTAACATGTCATCCACATACAACAACAATATAATAAAGTTATTCTCAGAAAATCTTTTGAAGTATACACATGGATCAGAATAGGTCTTTATGTATGTTTGACTTTTCATGAATGAGTCAAACTTCATGTACCACTGCCTTAGTGCCTGCTTCAATCCATAAAAATTCTTATTCAATTTGCACACCATGTGTTTCTTTCCAGCTACTTCAAATCCTTCTGGCTGCTCCATATAGATCTCTTCTTCCAAATCTCCGTGAAGAAATGCAGTTTTCACATCCAACTGCTCCACTTCAAGATCTAGGCTAGCTGCTAAGCTCAAAATTGTTCGAATAGAAGTCATTTTGACAACAGGTAAGAAAATTTCGTCAAAATCAATACCTATCTTCGGTTCGAAGCCTTTAACCACCAATCGAGCTTTGTATCTAACCAGCTTGCCATTTCCATCTTTCTTGAGTTTAAAGACCCATTTGCATTTGAGTGGTCTTTTACCCTTTAGAAGTTCAACCAGCTTGTACGTGCCATTTTTCTGTAGAGATTCTATCTCTTCTTGCATGGCTTTTATCCACTGGTTCTTTTCTCGATGGGACAACACCTCCTTAAGACTTTCTGGCTCCCCCTCATCACTAATGGGGACATATTCTGTGGAAGGGTACCTGCATGACTCTACCCTTGGCCTCTCTGATCTCCTCAGAGGTTGAGGTTGTTCTTCTTCCTGAGTGGGGTGCTCCACTTCCTCGACACCTTCATCAAGTTGCTCCCCCTGCTCAATAACCTTACCAGGTTGCTCCCCATGCTCGGCAACCTCGTCGGTCGTACTTTCTGCACTTGTGGGATTGTTAGAAGTAGAAGGAATAGTAACAAGGTAGGGAATTATACCATTCTTCGCCTTTTCTAAAATATCAGCAGCAGTTCCAATTTCACTTTCTCGGAAGACTATATCTCTACTTCTGATGACCTTCTTCTTTACAGGATCCCACAATCTGTACTCGAACTCTTCATCCCCATATCTGATAAATATGAAGGGAACAGATTTATCATCCATCTTTGTTCTCTGCTCTTTAGGTACATGTGCAAAAGCTCTGCAACCGAACACCTTCAGATGCGAGTAGGGCACCTCTTTGTTGGTCCAAACTCTCTCTGGGATGTCAAACACCAACAGAACTGATGGACTCCTATTGATCAGGTAACAGGCTGTCTAAACTGCTTCACCCCAGAATGACTTAGGCAGTTTAGCCATTCTGAGCATGCTTCTCACCTTCTCCACAATGGTGCGGTTCATCCTCTCGGCTACGCCATTGTGTTGTGGGGTTCCAAGAAATGTCTTTTCATGTCTGATCCCATGACTTGAACAGTACTCTTCAAACTCCCTTAAAGTGTACTCACCTCCATTATCACTTCGGAGACGCTTTAGCTTTCGACTCGTCTCCCTTTCTACTAGAGCATGAAACTTCTGGAAAACTTGAAACACTTGATCTTTGGTTTTCAAAATATAAACCCATAATTTTCATGAAGTATCATCAATAAAAGTAACAAAATATTTGTTACCGCCCATTGATTCAATTTCCATTGGGCCACAAACATCAGAATATACTAAATCAAGCATATTCAATTTTCTTTCAGACGATGTCTGAAATGAGACTCTATGCTGCTTACCAAATAAACAGTAGTCACAAGGTTTTACTGTTGTACCTTTGGCATAAGAAATGAGTGATTTCTTGGCAAGAATCTGCAATCCCTTCTCGCTCATATGACCCATTTTTTTGTGCCACAAATCTGCAGAAATCTCATCTTGTGCCGCATTCAATTCACCTTGGCATATTTCTGCATTTGTCCGATACAACGTGCCACGAGCAACTCCCTTTGCAATCACCAATGATCCCTTAGTGAGTCTCCACTTTTGATTTGCAAAATAATTCTCGTATCCATCTCGGTCTAAAGCAATTCCCGAGATCAAGTTCATCCACAAATCAGGTACATGTCGCACATCCTTTAGAACCAATGTGCATCCGACATTTGTCTTAATACAAATGTCACCAATCCCCGCAATCTTTGAGTAACTTGTGTTACCCATTCTCACTGTGCTGAAATCACCTGCTACATACCTGCAAAAAAAATCTCTTACCGGTGTGGCATGGTAAGATGCCGTTGTGTCAACCGCCTATTCTGACTCTGGACCTGACAGGTGCATGCATTCCTCTTCCTCATTTATAAAGAGGACAACATTATCATTGTTTTGCACCATGGCGGCTGTGTTGTCGTCATTCTTCTGGCCACTGGATTCACCTTTGCCCTTCTTTGGATTTGGGCAATCTCTTTTGAAGTGAGCTGATTGATCACAGTTGTAGCAATTTCTGGATCTTGATTTGGATCGGTTCTTTGACTTCCAACGAGCTCTGGATCTACCATAGTTGCTCGAACTCCTTTGATAACTCCTGCCTCTACCTTCTGTGATGAGAGCATGTCCTTGATTTTCGGGGCTTCTTTCTCATCTTCTCATTGAGTAGAAGAGCCGATGTGACATCTTTCAACTCAATAGTAGTCTTACCGTGCAGGATGGTTGTTTCCAAATTATCATACGAAGATGGCAACAAGTTCAATAGCAAGATGGCTTTATCTTCTTCCTCAATTTTCACTCCGAGGTTGGCAAGCTATGTGATTAGTCCGTTAAATACATTTAAATGTGACAAAAAAATCGTACTTTCACCCATGTGTGGGGCGTATAACTGCTTCTTCAGGTACAATTTATTTGTCAGCGTTTTGGACATGTATAGGCTTTCCAACCTTGTCCAAATTCCACGTGCACTATTTTCATCAATGATGTTATTTACCACATCATCTGATAAGTGCAACCTAATTGCACTAGCAGCTCTTTCATCCAAGTCATCTCAATCCTCAGCTTTCATGGTATCAGGCTTTTTGGCATCAACATCTAGTACCTTGTGTAATCCTTGTTGGATGAGCAGATCCCTCATCCTTCTTTGCCATGTTGAGAAACCGTTATCTCCGTTTAATTTTGCTACCTTGTACTTTACTCCGGACATTTTTATTTTTCACCGAGTATAGTACTACCAATAGTGAATAGCAGTGAACAAGCAGAACATGTGCTCTGATACCAGTTGTTGAGAATAAACCCCCTACAATAATAATATTCACGGTAATAAAAGCAGAATAATAACGTAGCACCGAGATACGGTAATTAACAAGAATAAAAGAGTAACAACGACACCAAGATTTTTACGTGAAAAACCCTTTTGAATAAGGGAAAAAACCACGGCCCTGAGAAGAGCAACTGATATCACTATAGCAAGGAATTTTATACTTTGTAGGTCCGAGTAAAATACTCAAAAGACCACTACAATACTCAAAAGAAATAACCCTCTTTTGATATTCCCACCTCACTACAATATCACTCACTCTCTATTTTTCTCATAGACTATTTTCTTATACTCTGTCTGTGAAACCTCACTCTTTCTTTCTAACTCTCACATACATTTTTCCTCTGAGATTGGTGTATAAAATGAGAGCCGAAACTCTCCTTTTATAGGCAGAACCTCGCCTACTACGCTTGACATTTTTCATCTGCATGTCTGTCATATTTGACAAATGCATAAAGAAACGTGGGATGTTGTTAATCAAGGAAGAAAGATTTCTTCCTTAATTTATGGGATGGATCCCACATAACCAACTGAGCTAATGGGCCTTGATGTCATGCTCCTCGTCTTGTTTTATTAGACAGACATCCATAAGTGAGACTGCGAAATTACGATCTAAAAAAGAAAAAGAGAAATTTGTGATAAGTGTGCAACAAGTAGAGTTCTTTTTACTTACAATAAAGAAAAACGATTTGATACTTAGATCCCGTTTGGCTCATGTGATTTAGAGTAGCCGATAAGCATTAGGTGTTGAAAAGCACTTTTAAGTGTTGAAGATGATTTAAAAAATAAGTTATTACGTGTTTGGATAAAAGTGCTGAAATTAGTAATAATCAGTTGAATAACTGGGTATACGAAGTGTTTTGTTTTAAAAAGAATTATTTTAGGGATAGAATAATAAATATTGTAGTCAAACCTAAAGTGCTTATAAGCTGAAATTTAATAAGTTGGGGGAGACCAACTTATGGCTTTTCGCTTATTTTTGGCTTATAAGCACTTTTAATTTTATCAAACATGTAGATAAACTAAAAAGTGCTTATAAGCCAGTTTGACCAGCTTATAAGCTTAGCCAAACACCCTCTTAGACAATAACCTTGTTCCACTGTTCTTGGACTGTAAGCTTCACTTTTCCATTGAAACTGAACTTTCTTATAAGTAGTAGATAACCTTTTCATCCAATTTCTAAAGTAGAATACACATCGATTTATTGCTAATTTGGTACGTTTGCTGCCACGATCTTGCCTAACAGCTGCTAAAAGAGTATGCTTCAATATCGACGGGCTTATTGTCTCCTTCTCTTAATCTTAAAAAAAAGGAAACATAAGGGAGGGATCACTTCTTTGACAGTCGCTAACCATCGAACAACCCAAAATTTAGTTATTTTAGTTACATTAAATGCTCTTTTAAATTGGATAAGAATTCTTAGTTTATGGCCGCTTCTCATCTACAATAAGAGAAAAGGCTTATATGCAGAGGTGGAACTCGGATTTCGGCCTTATAAGTTCTGAATTTTAGAATGATGACTTCTAATTTTAATGTTTTTACACACTTAAACGAATTTCTTAATACAAAATACACTATTTGAGCACAAGTTATTGGGTTCGGCCGTACCCGTGGCTCGACTTTTGCCCCTGCTTATATGATTGTTCGTCCCCATAAGAACCAATAAGTGTTTGTCGGTAACAAGAGATCAATGCTAACCTGTTTTAGATAAGATTGAGTTCTGAGTAGGTAGTCTAGAGTATTCATAAAAGTAGTATTGGCATGCAATCTCGCTTTCTGTTGATAGTAAATTTTTACGACTGACCATTATTTTTTTTCATTATTGATCACCTTAGTATTTTGTTATTTTTATTCTGCTTTTATATTGTCCCTTCGTGTCTATATTTTCATTAATGTGGTGCTTATGCTTTCCTGAACCGACGGTCTATTGGAAACAACCTCTATCCTCACAAGGTAGGGGTAAGGTTTGCATACACACTACCCTTCCCAGACCCCACAGTGTGGGATAATACTGGGTATGTTATTGTTGTTGTTGAGTTGAGCCTAAAAATCAATGAGGGGTCGTTCCTCATCTTTGCAGCAGAGAAGAAACACCATGCTCTGGATAAAATCTACAGCTACATATAGGTGTTGATCTCCAAAACCAGCATTCTCAAGCCAAAGATTATCATCTGAATAATTATTTACCGTTTCATATGCTACTTTCTGGAAATTAAACCAATATAAACCAATCTCTGTTCCAGAGCAGCTAGAGAGTAAACGTTTCAATTCAAAATATCCAGGGTCAAGTACTAGTAAAAAAGTGCAGGACTCATACTAGATCTAAATGTAATTGAACTGCAGTAGATTAGAGTACAATTAGGAGGTTACAATTTACACTCAGATCAAAATTGAACTTGAAGAACACAACAGGAAACCGTCTAACCTCAAGCAACTCAATCAGTGCAGAAGAAACTCTTATCTCTTCTGAATATCGATTGTCAAGGAAGATACGGCTACAACCTTGTGGAAATTAGATTTAGATGTGATGTGTCCTTGAAAGTCATTTCTGAAGCAATCTTCTGAGCAGAGAAGTGCTCTCACATCATCAAACGGCAGCTAGAATCCAAAACATCACGTGGGAAGAAATGGCGATAAGAAACCAGGTTATGAACGCTAACACCACAGAGAGCTCAAATCTACCACATGGAAGATGAGGTGGACTACTACAGAAGTTTAAATCTTTTGAATACAAAACAGCAATCCCTGCTGACGAGCACGCAGCTGCAAGTGATAGAGTTGCAGTAACCTGCAATTGAAGTCAAGCCAGTGAACATGAATATAGTTAAAATTCATGGTCAGAGATTAAGATTTAATGTAAAGGGGGTACAGCACAGTTATAACGCATCTAAAAGATTAAGATTTCTACGACAAGATATATGCATTATGGAGAGACAAAAAAGAAGAAAAGGAAGTTCTAAAATGAGGTTGAGACGACAAGATTATGGTCAGACAAAGCGAAAAGGGAGGATCTACTTTTGATGGCGGGAGCCGCACAAAGGCGACCAAGCTACCCTGGTTAATTCATGTATAAGAGGAGTTTCCGCAAGGAAAAAGGCACATGATTAATGGAATATCAGTGGCCTGCATGGAGCATGTCAGAATTCATTCAAGGTACTAGTGAGTAGTGACAAAAGGATGTTTGTCACAGTGAAGGGGAATGTCTGGTGATGATCATGGCGACTATCAAAGAATAAAACTTTTTCAGCACTCAACTGCAGGAAAGAATGGTTTACAGTACAGGGAACATTCTTAACTTTATTTGGGTCAATGACACGGACAAAAATATCAGCTGCTCATAACGAAAGAAACGGTACTCAAAGATTTACATGTTTGCAAATAAACAAGGACAAGTAGCAAAGTAGGTCAAAAAGCTGTCATCGCTTCCAGTGAGGGGAATCACACCATCTATTACTTGGTTAAAATTTTGAAGAACAAGAAAATATAAACTCTTTTAGGGACAAAACATGAGCTAGAAAACAAGAATGAGGAGGATTGAATAGAACAGAGAAGGTGTGTACAGTTATACATATTCAAACACATCCCATAAGCATGAAAGAAAAAAGTAAACAAAAGATACATACCCAGTCTCCAACAACAAAGAGGCTCACTAAGACGGGATTTTGAAGGTCTCGTTTTATCCTCAAAGCATAGATGTCTAGACATGCAAGTCCAAAACTCCACAATACTTGAAGTCCCATTGATGCAATCAAATAGCTGCAAGATATGCCAAGTATTCTAAGAAAAAAGAATAACCATGAACAAAGAAAGATATGTATACTGAATGGAGCCAGTGATCTATGTGGTTCAATAGGGTGATGGAGAGACTGAAAATATTGGCTTACATTGACGCAAAGAATGATTTAAATGAGCATTATTGTACATTTACATGAGAATAAATATGGAAAAACAACTCAGAATTTCAGATAAATCTGACATAATGGGCAAGCCTGTTATCCACAGAGTGTCAAACCATGTGCCAGCTGGCCCTCTGGGATATCTCGGTTATCAGAAAAAATATGCCAAGGTCTGAGAAATGTAAAGTCAAGAGTTAGGGACCAAGCCTCGGTGTCAATACATGAAAGTCCCTCATCAAGTATTATTCAAATGCAAGGATATCCACATTTTACCCTCCCCTTTTTGCTTTGGTACAAGATCCCTTTTGCATTGCAGGGCGCGTGCTTTCACATGTTTAACTTTGCTGTATAGAAGATGGCAAAGTTAACAGCCAGCGATCTCTTCTGGCAGTTTTAGATTAGATAGGGCGTGTCTTATCAGGAAAAAATGAAATTAAATAGGTCTACTCAGATGAAATAAGATATATTAGAATGCATGCACATAAGTTCCTAAGTTAGAAGCTAGTACGCATATTATACGCTACAATTATAATATACTCTACTTGAATGTTCATTAAATTCTTTCCGTTATTTCAATGGGACACTCAAAACTACTTCATGAAAAGTGGACTACAGTACTTATTAGTTCCACAGCTTAACTAGCTTTAGAGGAAAAGTGGATGTTCAAACGCAAACGGTGGACACGCAACTACTCCCTCTGTCCCAATTGTGATGCACTTCCCTTTCTAGTTTGTTCTAAAAAGATGATACCTTTCTATATTTAGAAGAAATTTAATTTCTCATTTTACCTTTAATGAGATGATTTATAGACACACAAGTATCTATATACTTTACCACAAGTTTCAAAAGTCCTTCTTTCTTTCTTAAACTACGTGCTCAATCCAAGTGCATCACATAAAATGGGATGGAGGAAGTAGTTACTACCCCGATTCCGCTTTGCACCTATCCTTTCTTCTATAATTCCTTCAGTTTTCATAGATATCAAATATAAGTGCATAAGGAAAGTTTTGAACCATCAAAAACCATATTGTTGGTTAAACATAGAATTATGTGATAATGCAGTACAGATATAGAGTAAAGAGTCATTGAGCTAAACATAATCAAGAGAACCACAACAAGGAGCCAATTATCCCATCTTGCCACTTAACAACAACAGCAACAAAAGATAGCTAGATAATAGACAACAAACAACAATAACAACAACAACAAACTCAGTGATGTCTGGGGAGGTAATGTATACACACACCTTATCCCTACACCAAGAGGGCGATGAGGCTATTTCCGACAGACCCTCAGCTAGAGAATAGATGAGAAGAAGCATAGGCCACAAGTAATAACAACAACAACAGGAAATAAAGATAGCTAGAGAATAGACAAAAAGCTAATAAAGAAAGGCATACCAGAAAGCAGTGTAACTAGAGAAACCAGAAGCAGAAACCATGACCCCAATTGAGCCACCTGCAAATAAACATTGCCCAAACCTCAATAGCAACCCACTCACACTTCCTGGACTTCCCACCAATTCCTTCATCCTTCTATTACTTCTACTATTCTTATTTCCAACCAAATACTTATCAAATTTCAGACCTTTAAGCTCCACATAGCCCTTTAAACAAAAGGGCCCTTTCAACCCTAGATCCCTGTACTTTCCCCAAATTCAACAACCCCATTTACCAGATTACTGTGCATAGATCTTTACATCTATGTCTGATTTGATGAATAGATGATTAAAGATTGTATCATCCAAACAATGTACCAAATTGAACCGTTGAGCTAAAAATGCAATTAAAGAAAATAGACTATTTTGATGGTTTTATTTCATACTTTATAGTATATGGTAGCTAGATTAATGTAAATTGGTACTCTCGACAAGAATGGACAGTAATGGCGAAGCTTTGTACTCATTTTGATAGTGGTGCAGTCTGGCCGGTGGGAGACAGTCCAACGTGGCCTTGCTTTATTATACTTCTCTTCGCTTTTAATCTTCTTTTGATTAAATTGCACATTCTCCCCTTGAAGTTTAACTTTGCGCATATTTCTCCTATAATTTTAAACGTTAGGTTAGTCTTCCATATGTAAAGTTTTATTAACGAAATTATATTGATCAACAAGTGAACGATTTGTACCTTATGCTTTCCTTAGTATATTTTAGGCAAAATACCTTTAAAAAAAAACCCTAAACTTGGCACACATTATTGATTGCATCCTTGAACTATTAATTACCCCTTATATACTTGGTTATTCGATAGTTGTTATCCCCTTGGGCAATCTATGGCATGCACTCGCCTGTCACTTGAATTTTTCTGTCTATGTGGCATTAATTTCTTTAAAATAAAATATATATTTTATCTTTTTAAGTATGTTACCTTTTTAGATAATTTTTTCGAATAAAATTTATAATAAAACTTGGCTAGAACTATATTATTTAGGCTATTTTATAATTGGCTAAAAATAATAAAGTTTTAGTTTTTTTTTTTTTTGAATTTGACCTGAAAATAAAGATTTATACAATTGAAATAAATAGTATCTAAAAAGTTATAAAAAAAATACATAGTTTGAACTTTATTATTTTGGCTATAATTTTTTATATAGCTCTAAATTATGGTGCTCTAAAATATTTTTTTTTACAGATTTCACCTGAAAATATAAAAATACACAATTGAAATAAATAGTCATTGCATCAAAATAAGAAATAAAAAGACTGTACAATTGCAAGTTCATTATTTTGGCTATACTTTTTTTATTTGGTAAAAAATAATGGAGTTGTAGCTAAAAAAAATTATTCGTTTGACTCGAAAATAAAAATACAAAATTAAAATAAATAGACATTATATATAAAGAAAAAAACAGGAAATATACACAACTGGTACTCCATTATTTTTGCTAAAAGTTTTTTATTTGGCTACAATGATGCAGTTCCTACAAAACGTTTTACAAATTCGGCCAAAAAGAAAAAAAGAAATATGCAGTTGGAACAAATAGACAAATCGTCTTCACCATGATCTCAGCTCACGTTAGCTAAACGTGCGCCGAGTGTGGTTGCCATGGCTAGGGGCAAGGTAGAGGAAGAGGAAGACCAAGGAAGGTTCCTAAGACACCAATCTCTAACATCAGAAGCTCAATTAGCAACAAATCAATGGATGGACAGGACATGCAGACACCGAAGCAACATGACGGAGTTGGAGAAGGAAAGGGTGAAATTGATCCATCAAATAGCTCAGAAACTAGTAGGAACTGGCGCTGAGCACTTCAATTCAAGCTAAGCAAAGCTCGATGAAGGAAATTGTTGGAATAGAAGGTAGCTCCAATGGAACAGTAATAGAGGTGGCGATGCAGGTCAAACAAGCAAGGAAATTGAAATCGAACAAAGAGAGGAAGCAAATGGATGCAGAGATGAAGTGAATACAGTGGTTAATGAGATGAACACTACAGAACGGCGACCTGAGCACAAAATATGGTCAAATCTATTTCAATAAAATCGAGTTGCTACTCAATGGAATGGCACTGAAATATGTGCCTCCTCAAATTATAGATGGACAAACTGTGGTACAACTTGAGATGCAACATGTGAAGGAAGCAGAAGAGAGATGGAGTGCAGCGATGATTGCTTATGTTGTGGGTGAAAATCCAGGATATAATGTTATGGGAAGGTATATTGCTCAACACTGGCTTGATATTATAGAACCAGATTTGTTTCTTCATGAAGATGGCTATTATGTTATAAAGTACCAAATATATCTGATATGCATAGAATTTTTTATGTTGGTCCTCATACTATACGAAATAGGCCAATAATTCTCAAGCCTTGGTCCCCAGATTTTGACATTAGCAAGGAATTCTTAACTGATATTCTCTTATGGGTGATGTTTCCAAAATTGCCAATGAGTTGTTGGGGAAATTAAATGAAGCACTAAGTAAAATTGCTAGTGTTGCTGGTAAGCCCCTGTTTGTTGATGAGTGTACCACTAAGCAAACAAGAATCTCCTATGCAAGGATACTTATTGAAGTAAATGTGACTAAAACCTTGCCTACTGAGATTATGGTAATGGACCCTAGAGGAAGAATGTTTCAACAGGAGATAATATATGAATGGAAACCAGTGTATTGTGACAAATGCCAAATTATAGGGCATATGTGTCATACTCAGATACAACCAAAAAGAAGAAGAGAACCAAAGAAAGTTACCTATGAGTGGAGAACCAAAGGGCCTGTTACAAATGATGTGAATGTAGAACAGGCATAGCCAAGACCAGCTGATATAGAGGTGCCTCAGACAAATGGAATGACAGAGAGACCAACAACAATTGACAAGGAAGGATCCCAACAATGTTTACCAGAGAAAATGCAACAAGCAAGACAATATCAGTCAATTGAAAATAACGAGAGCACTAGCACAGAGATAGTGGACAAGGGGAAGAACAAAGCCCTGGAGTTTAGTCTTGAAAACTTTCCCAATTTAGCTCCATTGCCTAGTATAAGTAGTGCAAAAAGAGGAACAGCAAGTACAAGTGGACAACCTACCTTACCTCATGACAGAGGTGGGGGATTTAAAACTCAATAAACGAAGTGGATTATCTGGAATGTAATCTGTATCAATAAATGGTATAAGATGAAGGAGTTGAAAAATTATCTGAAACCCAAAAATATTAAACTAGCAGGGATCATTGAAACAAAACTTAAGGAGAATAAGGCTAGAGAGGTTAGCCAGCATATAGCACCTGGATGGGAGATGATTAATAACTATAGTGCTACAGTAAATGGTAGAATATGGGTTATATGAGATTCTAACTACTATACAGTGAAGCTGATTAAAGCAGAAGCTAAGGTTGTTCACTGTACTGTCACAAATGCTATGAGAGATGAAGAATATGCAATCTCTATAGTATATAGGTATAATACAGTTGAGCAGAGAAGGCAGTTATGGGATAATCTAAAAGCAATAGATCAAATGACAACTATTCCTTGGATAATTGGGGGAGATTTTAATGTTATTCTGCAATTGCAAGATAGGAAGCATGAGAATCCAGTTACAATAGCTGAAACTCAAGACTTCAGCAATTGTATTCAAGAATTAAAGCTAAATGAACTGAATTGGGAAGGTGACTACTATACTTGGTCCAACAAGCAAGATGATGGGGACAGAATATGGAGCAGAATAGATAGAGTCTTTGGGAACTATGAATGGATGATGCAATATGGGCATATAGCAACTGTATATGATCTACCATTTATATCTGATCATGCCCCTATGTGTCTGACATTTAATGAGATACAGAGAAGCAGGAAGATTCCTTTTAAATTCTTTAATGTTTGGGTTGACCATGAGAGATTTATATCTGAAGTACAACAGATCTGGAACCAAAAGTTTCACATGCAGAATGTCTGGATGAAACTCAAAGCTTTAAGGACAGTATTGAAGAAACTTAATGTAGAGGAATTCAAGTTAATCAAGAGGAAGATAGAGCTGGGCAGAATTGAGCTGAAACATGTGTAAAAAATCATAGATGTTGATAGCAATTATGGCCTGCTAAGAAAAGTGAAGGAGTTGATGCAGAATTTGGAGAAATTGAGTATAATTGAAGAAGGAGCTTTGCAACAAAAAGCCAGGGCAAAATGGATTCAATTGGGTGACTCTAACACTAGATATTTCTCTGCTGTAATGACAGAAAGGAACCAAAGAAAGCAAATTATAGAATTGCAAGCTATTGGAGGCAATAAGATAACTGATGCAGAAAGTATTCAAAAGGAGATAGTTGACTTCTATAAATCACTGATGGGAACTGCTGCCCAAACCCTCCCTGCTATAGACAAAATGATTATGTGTAATGGAGCTAAACTCACTCAACAACAAATAATTGAGTTATGCAAAGATGTGACTACAGAGGAAATCTATGAAGGATTGTGCTCAATTGGTGATGATAAAGCACCTGGTGTGGATGGCTACAATGCAGTTTTCTTCAAAAGAGCTTGGCCTATTGTAAAAGATAAAGTTATGGAAGTTGTTATGGATTTCTTCAAGTCTGGAAAGTTGTATAGAGCCATAAACTGTACAGTTATAACCTTGGTGACCAAGGTGTCTAATCCTAAAACTGTTAAGGAATGCAGACCTATAGCCTGTTGCATTGTTTTGTATAAAATGATATCTAAAGTTCTATCAGCCAGATTACAAGGTGTTATGGGTACAGTGATCAATGAAGCTCAAGCAGGATTCATACTTGGGAGGAAGATAGCAGATAATATTATATTGACACATGAACTGGTGAAGGCTTATACTAGGAAAAATTTATCTCCTAGATGTATGATTAAGATAGATCTTCAAAAAGCATATGATTCTGTGGAGTGGCGTTACATGAAGAAAGTGATGGAGGAACTGGGATTTTCCCAGCTGTTCATATCCTGGGTTATGGAGTGTGTTCAGACAGTCAACTACTCAATTGTAGTTAATGGTGAGCCAACAAAACCTTTCAATGCTGCAAAAGCACTGAGGCAGGGTGACCCTATGTCACCATACTTATTTGCCATTGCAATGAAGTACCTAAGCAGGAATTTGACTAGTTTGAAGGAGGAGAAAGAGTTCAAATATCACCCTAGGTGTGCAAAGCTAGGGATCACTCACCTAAGCTTTGCAGATGACCTGCTTCTATTTGCTAGAGGTGATTTGAAGACAGTGAAAGCAATTCAACAGAAGTTCAATCAGTTCACTCAAGTCTCAGGTTTATAAGCAAATCTTAGTAAAAGTGAAGCTTACTTTGGAGGGGTTCCTGTGACAGAAAGGCAGCAAATCCTGCAGATGCTGGGACTTGCAAGTGGTGAACTTCCCTTCAAGTATCTAGGAGTTCCCTTATCCACAAAGAAACTGAGCTTAATGCAATGGCAACCTCTTACTGATAAAATGACTAAGAGGATTACTTCTTGGACTGCTAAGACTCTAGCATATGCAGGGAGGGTACAGTTAGTCCAAAGTGTGTTGTTTGGGATTCAGGCTTTTTGGGCACAACTGTTTATCCTGCCAACAAAGGTGATCAAATTGGTAGAGGTGATATGCAGGTCCTATGTCTGGTCTGGAGCAAATGAGATCACAAAGAAGGCTCTGATAGCCTGGGATAGAGTTTGTTTACCTAAGGCAGGAGGTGGACTCAATATAATTAACCTGAAATTGTGGAACAAAGCAGCTATAGCCAAAACCTGCTGGGATTTAGCTCATAAACAAGACAAGTTATGGATCCGATGGATTCAGACTTACTATATCAAAAATCAACAAATGAGTACAATGGCAATACCTCAACAAGCATGTTGGATCAGGGGCAGATCCTGCCCTTTGGTATCGGGTTCAACTGAACCCAGTACTTTCAGTGCAAAGTATAAATTTATGTGTAAAAATTATTAAAATTAGAACATATAGTAAATATGAACTCATAACTTTAAAAATATAATTGGTTTGAACCCATAGAATTTAACTTTTGTATCCATCTCTGTGTTGGATGGTAAGAAAAGTAATTGAGGCTCATAATGTATTGGAAGCTGGACAGGTTTTACCAAATCAGAGGAAAAGCATGATCAGACAAATCTACCTACATTTGCTAGGAGACTACAGAAGGATGGAATGGAAGACATTGATGTTTCATAATGTAGCAAGGCCAAAAGCAAAGTTTATAATGTGGCTCATGGTACAGGGAAGATTGTTGATATGTGACAGGCTAGAAAACTGGAAGATATTTGTTGATACAGAATGTGCAATGTGCAGGAAAGAAGTGGAAACAAGAGATCATCTGTTTGGGCAGTGTGAATATATTACTCAAGTATGGAGTAAAATGTGTAACTACATTGGTAGGCAATTTCTGGGAGTTAACAGTTGGCAGCAGTTCCTGGTCAATTTCTGAAGCCAAAGCGAAAACTCAGCATGCACAGGTGTTTTGAATGATATATGCAGAAGTAGCTTACCCCATATGGATAGAGAGAAATAGACTATCTTTGAGAAGAAAAGTAGAACATGGGAGCAGATTTCAAAGGAAATAGCCTATATAGTTAGTGTTAGAGCCACTCCTAGAAACAAATCCTATGTGTATAGCCTATGTTTCTAGGTAGTAGAGTAAGATGAGTATAAAGAAGAATAGCAAATTGTGTTTAGCTATGCTATAGTTTTGTAATTGATACTTGGTGATTAATAAAATAATTTAGTTACCAAAAAAAAAATAGACATTATATCTTAGAAGAAACTAAAAAGAATAAAAGTTAAAGTAAAGTCCACATTGTATGTTAAGATGAAGCAAGAAGAAATACATAGTTGTAACAAATAAATCATTATATATGACAATTAAAAGTTTAAAAAAACTATTTGGAAGCTGATTTTTCAATTTTTCTTCGCTCTCATGCGCTTAAAAGAGAGTGTAACCATGCGCTTTGCCACTTCAGTGTCCAGAGGGTAATGACTCTCAAAAGGCCAAGTTCAAGGGTAATTAAGACCACGAATAGTTTACGGCTGTAACTAATAATCCGTGTCAAGTTTAGGTATTCCGCCTATATTTTATTAGACTGTAACATTAATCCCACAAGTAAGGTCTGGTAGGGTAGTGTATACACAACTTTACTCTTACATTGTGACGGTAGAGAAGTTGTTTATCATGGACTCAAGAAAAATATAACCACAGCAGTTTAGATGAGGAAATACGGCAAAGGAGAATCCATATAAAGAGAAGCAATAACCATATTCAGAAGAAAAAAAGATAACCAAAGCAAAAGAAACAACATGCATCATTGATACATTCATATTTAAAAAAAAATAGAAAGAGGGGAGAGGAGGATACAAGCAAATGTAGCCTGGCCTTAATCAATATAGATAAGAGAATCCAACTGCAATTTAGTACTATGTATCTTGTAACTAAAATGGTGCAACTTCAAAACTCATTAAACACTACTCTCCGCTCTTCCTTCTTCCCCTATTCGAAGGACAAATCCTCCTCCAAATATATCCCTTTTTTTTGGACTAAACAAACCCAAACAATAAATATACTTCACTTAAATGGAATTAGACTAATAATATTGAAATATTCATTGCTCAAACACCTCCAAAGCCACCATCACAAGTACTGAAGCCACTGCTGCCTTTGGTTTTGTTACCATGACAACTCATCTTGTAGCTAAAGCAGCAACATAGGACTCCTATTAGCAACATGAATCCTGTTGCTGCAGCTAAAGCCTCACCCCAAATACTTCACAGAATCCATTTTAATTAATTTCCTCTGGATTTTGGACATATCCTCACCATCTCCTCTTGTTAAATAGAGCTAGCTCATGTCGTCAAACTCCAACAGTATCAGTTTAATTTCTCTGGGAAAAGATAAGAAAAAGATATAGTTACTCCTAGTAGTTGGAGAGGAATATGGAGAAAGGAAAATTTGGGATCTTCTGTGCATTGAAAGTTAGATGGAGATTCGCGATTAATATTTCCTCGATTCCATTTTGTGTGACATTATTTTCTCATTAATTTATTTCAAAAAAAAATGTATTTATATTTAAAAAATAATTTAACTTTAAACTTTTTATTTTATCATTAATGAAATGTGCTTTTACATCCACAAAAGTCACATGACATGAATAAGATTTCAACTTTCAAATGTCTTTATTCGTTAAATTTGTGCCAAAAGGCACTACCTCATAAATTAAAACAGACAGAATAACACATTAGTCTTTGTTCGATCCTAAATTAAAACAGACAGAATAACACTTAAGTCTTCGTTTAAATCATAATATATCACGACTTCAAATTTTAATATTTTCCTAACTATAATGTCTGGTTCAGTCTTTCTTTAAAAACCCATTAACTATAAGAAAACAATATTCCCCTCTTTAATTTCTAATCCTCCTTTGGTCAGGAATTATTTTTCTCGAGGAATTAACCCAAATAGCCTTTCACCTAATTTTTTAAACTAAAAATAGCCGGCGGATATATAATATATGTATAGTTCAAATATTATATATGTATAATCTATGTATACTGGTTAGAAAAAGTAAACAGTGAATCAGACGAATATTTGCGTAACAATTTTCCTACATATTTTAAAGAAAAGTGCGCGCCTTTGTATCATATAATTCGATTGAATTACATGTAATAAATTTATGAGTGATACTTTAAAGCGCAAAAAAACTCACCTGATTGAAAGTGATTTTCTGTCTGATTTTATTCTGGATTGCACCTACATTATTGTTAAAAGGACCATCATATGGTGGAAAAGATTATTGTGTACGGTCAAAATCAAGGAGCCTGATTTTGAAGTTTTAAATTGGGCTATGAGTCCTAGTCCGAGAGACTCGAAGTAGGGGTGGACCCGGCTGAAGGACACACACCTCGAGAAAGCAGATCGAAGGCCTGACACGACCTACATCGAGGGCAATACAATCTCGAGGACACTCAAGAAAGAGTGGAAATTTCTCAAGGACACGTGGATCACGGCATAAATTAAAAGATAAGATTTGTACAAAATGGTACGGGTCCGTACTAGGTTGTTATACACTTGTACTAATAGAATTCTTTACCACAATTAGGAATGTACTATATTGGGGTTTTCTCCTCCTATAAAAAGAGGACCCCAATCATTCGTGAGGACACATTATTCACTGCAATAGAATATTCTACTCTACTTTATCGTGCTCAACAAATGTTCTTCATCTTTATTGCTTTTACTTTATTGTTCATATTTCATTGCTCTTAGCTCACCTCGAGGCCCCCAAGAAAATCGAGCTTGAGGCCCTTATTGCTCTAGCAACACTGGTTTGGTTCATCAATTCTTCTTACTTAAACCTAATATTACTTGTATATTCACTAGTATTAGAATAAATCACATATTTTTAAAACCACAAATCATATTTAATTGTTACTCCCATTTTTCGAGGTAAACAGTTTGGCGCCCACCATAGGGCTAAAGATAATAGTGATTATTTTAGTGCTAGTTTTCTGATAACACGCATTATTCTTTATACTTTTTCTTGTCAAAGATTCTTTGATTTCAGGCTTAAACATGTCTAGCACACAGAATGCACCAATTCACGAGGATGAAGGTCTTGGAGAAAACAACGGTATAGGGGTCGGTGTACCACCCATAAACTCTGAGGAAGTGCCAAATATGGAGCCAGTTGATATCAGTTCGCACAACGCTCTAAACACGGACGCAGGCATAGACCCCGTAAGGAATGCACATAGGGAAGCCCGGCCCGAAGGCCAAAGAACGCGAGGAATGGAAGAGGGAGGAGTCAGCCTCCAGGTGATATTCTAGATGTTGCAAGCCCAACAAGTCGCCATCGCTCAACTTCAGAGTCAGAATAGAACTCCAAACACAGCTGAACCAGTGAACACGCGACGTTTTGAACCAGTGCTAGAGAGGCCTAATGAAAGTGGCTAGGGGACTGACCCCACGATTATGAAAATGCTCGAAGAGCTCGCCACAAGGATTGAGACCGGAGAAAAGAAGATTAAAGAAAATGCAAAAAGGTGAAAGCATATAATTCAAGGGTCGATCATATACTGGGAGCACTTCCAATTTTGAAAGGACTAGACTCGAAGAAGTTCGTGCAAAAGCCATTCTCCCAAAGTGCGGCTCTGAAGCCCATCCCGAATAAGTTTCGGATGCCAAATATCTCGAAATACAACAGAACCATTGATCCCAACGAGCACATCACCACATACACTTGTGGCATAAAGGGAAATGATTTGGAAGAATATGAGATTGAATCTATTTTGCTAAAAAAGTTTGGGGAAACTTTGTCTAAAGGTGCCATGATTTGGTACCATAACCTACCCCGAACTCTATCGATTCGTTTCCCATGTTGACAGACTCATTTGTGAAGGCACATGCTGGTGCCATAAAAGTTGCAACAAGGAAGTCTGATGTATTCAAAATAAAGTAAATGGAGAATGAGATACAGAGGGAGTTTGCATTCCGTTTCCAATCAGAATGAATGGAGTTACAACTGGTCTCCGATGACTGGGTCGTGCAAGCCTTCACTCAGGGGCTAAATGAACGAAGTTCGATAGCTTCAAAGCAGCTGAAGCAGAACTTGGTCGAGTATCCCGTTGCGACTTAGGCGGATGTGCATAACAGGTACCAATCAAAAATTAGGGTTGAGGATGACCAGTTGGAAGCCCCCTCGGGCTCAGTTTATCCAAGCAGGTTACTAGCAAGGGAGTCAGGAAATGCAGATAGGGGGTCGAGATCGAATAAGGAAATATATCAACCGTACGTCGAGGATCGAAGGAACGTGTCAAAGCGTAACATACCTTGGAATGATCGAAGAGCAGATTGAGGTCGAAGTTCCCGGGGACTCATGAGCAAAGCCAGGTTTGATAGGCACTCGGGACCGGTAGAGGCACCCAGATTATCGGAGTACAACTTCAGCATCGATGCCTCGGGGATCATCTCGACCAATGGCAAAATTAGAGATACTAGATGGCCCAAGCCTATATAGACTGATCCTTCTCAGAGGAACCCCAACTTGATATGAAAATATCACGGTACTCATGGGCACAGGACCGAAGATTGTATGCAGTTAAGGGAAGAAATATTCAATGAGGGCCACCTTCGAGAATTCCTAAGTGACCGAGCTAAGAATCACTTCAAGGAAAGAGATGCAGGCAGGAAGAATGAACCTCAGGAACCTCAGCATGTCATTCACATGATCATCGGTGGAGTCGACGTCCCAGAGGGACCTATATTCAAGCGTAGCAAAGTATCCATCACTAGGGAAAATGGACTCGGGATTACATGCCTGAGGACACCCTCACATTCAGCAAGGAAGACATCGAGGCCGTATCTCAGCCTCACAACTATGCACTGGTAATTTCTATCCTTTAAAATAAAGTTCAAGTTAAACGTGTTCTCATGGATCCAAGTAGTTCGACAAATATAATCTGGTCAAGGGTCGTGGAGCAGCTCGGGTTGCTCAATTAAATCATACCGGCATCTCGAGTCTTGAATGGATTTAACATGGCAAGTGAAACAACAAAGGGAGAAATCATCCTCCTAGTCAACGTGGTCAGAACCATACAAGACACCAAATTTCATGTCGTCGAAGATGACATGAGGTATAACACTTTGCTTGGGAGGCCGTGGATCCATTGCATGAGGGCAGTGCCATCGACCCTCCATCAGGTGATGAAGTTCCCAATAAAGGATGGTGTAAAAATAGTATTTGGAGAGCAGCATGTAGCTAAAGAGATGTTTGCAGTGCATGACTTGACACCAGTATCGACACCATCCACATTGGAAAAGTTGAAGGACGAACAGGTGGCCAAATAGCAATCACAGCCTGTGTCCTTAGTTGAGCCTGGGGGACAAGTGTCCGATGAACAGGTTGTTGAGGACGAAGAAGAAGATTTTCTCACCCCTCGAGCCTTCATTGCCCCCAAAGAATTGGATGTGATTAAGTTCACAGTCGAGGAACTCGAGCAGGCCATATTGATCGAGCATCTTCCAGAACGAAAGGTATACCTGGGGACGGGGTTAACCCCTGAACTCAAGAAAAAACTCATTCAATTTTTTATCGATAACATTGATTGTTTTGGCCGATCCCACTTAGACATGACAGGAATCCCACCGGAGATAACTACTCATCGATTAAGTGTCAATCCTAGATTTAAACCGGTGAAGCAAAAGAGGAAACCTCAGTCCGAGGTAAAGCATGCATTCATCAAAGAAGAGGTAACCAAACTTCTCAAGATAGGATCCACTAGGGAAGTAAAATATCCTGAATGGCTAGCTAATGTAGTAGTAGTCCCTAAAAAGGGAAACAAACTTAGAATGTGTGTAGACTACAAGGATTTGAACAATGCATGCCCCAAAGATTCTTTCCCACTGCCCAACATCGATCGATTGATCGATACTACAGCTGGCCACGAGATCCTTGCCTTTCTCGATGCCTACTCCGGGTACAATTAGATTCAAATGAAACAGGAGGACCAGGAAAAGACTTTGTTCATCACGAAGCATGGTGCATATTGCTATAATGCAATGCCCTTCGGGCTAAAGAATACAGGAGCCACGTATCAATGCTTAGTTAATAAGATGTTCGAGCATCAAATAGGTAAGTCTATGGAAGTTTATATTGATAACATGCTAGTTAAGTCCCTGCGCAGAGGACCATTTGACCCATTTGCAGGCGACGTTCGATATCCTAAGAAAGTATAACATGAAGCTCAACTCCGAGAAATGCACTTTTAAAGTCGGCTCGGGCAAGTTCTTGGGCTTTATGGTATCGAACAGGGGGATTGAGATCAACCCCGATAAAATCAAAGCCATCGAGGAGATCACCGTGGTAAACAATGTGAAAGTCGTACAATGGATGACCGGGAGGATAGCTGCCCTAGGCCCATTTATCTCGAGGTCATCAGATTGGAGCCATCATTTTTTTCCCTACTCAAGAAGAAGAACAACTTCGTATGGACTCCGGAATGCCAACAAGCCTTGGAAGAATTAAAATGGTATCTCTCGAGCCCACCCCTGCTCCATACTCCAAAGGAAGATGAAACGCTCTACGTGTATCTAGCCACATCCGAGGTGGAGGTAAGTGGCGTGTTGGTTCGGGAGGAGCAAGGTACGCAATTCCCTATTTATTATATGAGTTGGACCTTAGGAGATGCTGAAACGAGGTACCCCCATTTGGAAAAGTTAGCTCTTGCATTAATAAGTGCATTTAGGAAACTAAAGCCATATTTTCAATGCCATCGTATATGTGTGCTGACCACATACCCACTTAGAAATGTCTTGCATAAACCCGAATTATCGGGTAGGTTGGCCAAATGGGCCGTCGAACTTGGAGTATATGATATCGAATAACAGCCTCAAACGGCTATCAAGTCTCAAATTTTGGCGGACTTCGTGTCTGATTTCGTGCCTTCCCTCGTGCTCGAAGTAGAAAAGGAACTTTTGTTAAAAACGGGTACATCATCCGGGGTATGGACCCTCTTCACAGATGGTGCCTCGAATGTGAAAGGGTCCGGGCTCGGCATCATTTTAAAACCGCCTACGGGCAGTGTCATTAGGCAAACTTCTAAATTGACTAACAATGAGGCCGAGTATGAAGTCATGATTGCAGGTCTCGAACTAGCTAGGGGCCTTGGAGTAGAGGTGATCGAGGCAAAATGTGACTCCCTTTTGGTAGTAAATCAAGTAAATGGAAGCTTCGAGGTTCGAGACGATCGAATGTAGAGGTACTTGGACAAACTTCAAATGACATTGCACTACTTCAGGGAATGGACACTGGACCATGTACCTCGAGAACAGAATAGCGAAGCCGATGCACTTGAGAACTTAGGGTCATCAGTTGAAGAAGATGATATTGTCTTGGGGACTGTCATCCAATTATCGAAGTCGGTGGCCGAAGAAGGCCATGCAGAGATTAATTCAACAAGTCTAACGTGGGATTGGAGGAATAAGTACATCGACTACTTTAAAGATGGGAAGCTCCCTGCAGACCCAAAAGAATCAAGAACACTTCGAGCCAAAGCAGCTCGATTCTCACTCGATGAAAATGGAACACTGTATAGAAGAACCTTCAATGGACCACTAGCAGTATGCTTGGGACCCGGGGATACCGACTACGTACTGTGAGAAATCTATGAGGGTACTTGTGGGAACCATTCTGTTGCAGACTCTCTGGTGCGCAAGGTGATCAGAGCGGGGTATTATTGGGAAATCATAGAAAAGGATACCAAGGAGTTCGTCAGAAAGTGTGATAAATGCCAAAGATTTGCGTTGATGATCCATCAACCCGGTGAACAACTCCATTCGGTCCTATCCCCGTGGCCATTCATGAAATGGGGGATGGACATCGTCGACCCCTTAACAACAGCGCCAGGTAAAGCTAAATTTATTTTGGTTATGACTGACTACTTCTCAAAGTAGGTTGAAGCGCAGGCCTTCGAGAAGATAAGAGAAAAAAATGTCATCGACTTCATATGGGACCACATCATATATCGGTTCGGGATACCCGCCGAAATAGCATGTGATAATGGGAAACAGTTCATCGGTAGCAAAGTAACAAAATTCCTCGAGGACCATAAAATCAAAAGGATCTTATCAGCACCTTACCACCCAAGCGCAAATGGTCAGGCCGAGTCCACAAACAAAACCATCATTCAAAACTTGAAGAAAAGGTTAGATGATGCAAAGGGGAAGTGGAGATAAGTATTGCCCGAGGTACTGTGGGCATATTGAATGACATCAAAGTCCAGCACGGGGGAGACACATTTTCTTTCGTATACGAGTCTGAAGCATTGATCCCAGTCGAGGTCGGGGAACCTAGCATCAGGTTTCATCATTCTACCGAGGACTCAAATCGCGAAGCTATGAACACTTCCCTCGAACTACTCAATGAAAAACGAGAGGCCGCGTTAATTCAAATGGCCGCACAAAAAAAGGATCGAAAGGTATTATAGACGAACCTTCGATATTTTAGAGTCAGGGACTTAGTACTGAGAAAAGTCACTCTTAACACTCGAGACCCAAATGAAGGGAAAATAGATCCCAATTGAGAGGGACCGTACCGTGTCCTCGTAGGGAAAGGATCCTACAAACCTAGCACAATGAAAGGCGAGCAACTACCAAACAATTGGAATGTGTCGTTGCTCAAGCGATATTACTGCTGAGGTATGACCTTCCCCCCTTTTTTGTTTGTATTTAAAACTAACTCCTTGCAGATGTTTAGTTTGAGATATCGAGGCACCTTTCAGCTCAAAGACCTTGGGTTTGAAAGCATGTGTTGCACTTTTTTTTCCTTAGATCGGGTTTTATCTCAAATGGGTTTTACCGGCAAGGTTTTTAACGAGGCAACACCTATATGCTACCTAAGGAACATTCAACAAGTATTCAAGGCTTCTTTTCAATCAATCTCGAACACTGTGGGGCATCACCCTCGGAGGTTATACTTTTGAGAAAGATACTTCACACCTAAGAGGGCCTCGATAGGAGAACTTTGTAACTGGCCAAACGGTCAGATAAACCGTGTCCATATAGAATAGTCGAGCCCCGATGGCAAAACATGTATGCATGTATCAACTATTTAAAGAAGCATTCTGGTTATATCGAAAGCACTTTGTATCTCAAAGAAGTTTGCTATCATACGAGCTATACACTTGCAATCCTATGGGAAGCGGCTCAAGGGCCAAAGCACCCCGAAGTACCCGGGGGCTGTCACTAACAGTCAATACATACGAGTCATCAAAAATTCGGACTCATAAGACCTCAAAGAGGCACCCCCTCAAAACAAAGGCCGAGGCTAATATACTCGGGGACCAACTCTTCAAACAAGTTCGGAAAGTTTTTTGGGAAACAAGTCCAAGTGACAAACTCGAAGGCTACGACCATATTAAAAGACTACGATCACATAAAGGCTACAGCCAAAATAATGCGATTCAGAGACGTCGGCTTCTGCTATAAAATTAAAGCCCTTCAAACATTGAAAAACCGGTTAAGTTAGGCTACCCTCGGTAAAAGCAAAATATAAGGGGCTTCAATAAATTCGGCCCTCAAAAAATCTAAGGGCTTCGATAAATTCAACCCACGAATAATCCAAAGGCTTCGATAACACCAGCCTTCGGAAAAACCTTAAGAGGTATTCGATCATGCCTACACAAATGAAATGACTAGTAAGGTTCCGATACGTCGAGCCTTCGAAAAACCCAACGAGTACAAAAACACATGCTAAGGAATAACGAAAATTTCACTAAGTCTTTTAGCCGAAATGAGGGAAAAATTATATAGCCATTTTTAGAGGCCAAAACGGCCCAATTTAAATAGCCTAGGGGTCAATTTAAAAGGGCCTAAGGGCTGATATACAAGAGCCTAAGGGCCAGCCTAAAAGAGATATAGGGTCAAAAGCTTATGGGAGTCCGAGACTTTGTTCTCATTTGGCTCGGACCCAAAGGCCTCATCATTCCGAGCTCACATCAAAGTAATTTTATGTTTTACTCTAGGATCATCTAAATCCTTAAGGGGTATGAGCTTGAGCGATAAAAACCTAAGGGTTTATTACGAGTCTAAATTGATACTCGAGCTAAGTGTTTAAATCATCGGAATTTTCCACAAATGGGGATAAAATAAAATTCAACACAAATCAAGGATATGTGAGCACGTGATTTTCGCCCTATATGAGAATCACTCCCAAAAATTCAAAATAAAACAATTTTCCTTTGTGTACAATGTTTGTATTTTTGTGGTATTTTTGTATAATTATTTGTATTTTGTCTGTACATGTTTATTTGTTTAAATTAATAAAAATATAAAATATGTCGCATTTTCATTTAGTATTTATTTAAATTTGTTTTACAAAAATGAGAAAATCATAAAAAATAATATACGTTGCACTTTTAGCATTTAACGCCTAGATTGTGCGATTTTATCGTTAATTGCTATTTAAATGTGCGATAATAGTTATTTGGAATTAATTAGTATTTTTTATAAGTTAATTTAGTTTATAAGTTAATTTAGAATTTTAGTTTTATTAATTAGGAAGTAAAAGAAAAGAGAGCAAGAATATAAAAGAAAATTGGAATTAGGCCTCTTCTTCAATTTTGAACCGCAAGCCCAAATATACCCAACCTTTCCCTACGACCCGGTCCATTTCAAACAGGGTCGACCCAGTCCATAACCCAACACCCCTATTTCCCTATCTTTCAAAAAAAAACAAAACCCTAAATTTTTTTTTACTGTTGAAAACCCGCCCCCTCTCTTTCTTTTCTTCTCCCAAACCCACCCCCTCGAGTTCATCTTCCTCATCACACCCAGCACACAACAAACACACTCACACAATAAACACACTCACACAACAAACACACTCACACACACACACAACAAAACACTCACACACACAGTGCACGCAGCAGCCGTTCATGGTTGCTGCTTCTTCTTCGCCTTCGTCCCAAATGACCTTGACTGCTGCGTCTTCTTCCTCGTTTCAGCTGCGTCAAGCTTGAGCTCAAGCAGCCATGGCTTCAGCCTCTCAAAGACCCTAGTATCGTTCGCCTTTCCTGTTCTTTTTGTCCCGCGCCATGGACGAGCTTCGCCACTGCTGCGTTGCTTCTTCATCTCCGTCGTTGCTGCCCATGACTGCTCTCCTTCATGCTCAGCAGTAGCAGCTGCTACTGCCTTCACCACTGTTGCTTCTTTTTGACCTCACGTCAAGCTCAGGAGGAGTCGTCATGGCTGTCGCTGCTTAAAGTTCGTTGCTTCTTCTACTTTCTGCCGCTGCTGCCCACCGATCTTCAGTTGGAGTCCGTTGTTGTTCGTCGCTTGTCGTTTTGAGTTCGTCAAGTTTAAAAAGGAAGGTGGGTTTGTCTTTGAAGTCAAGATCCGCTAGATCGTTGGTAGTCTTGGTTCGAGTTTTGTTTTCCTTCGAGTTCGTCGTTGTTCCGATCCGGTTAGTGGGTTTGAGTTTTATTTTGTCCGTATTTTGTTTTGATTTTCTCGGATCTAAAATCGGTGAATGTTTGATTCTTGTTTTGTTCGTGTTCATCGTTTAATTAATTAGTTTTTCAGTTTGTTCATGTGTTTTTATTAAAAGAAATCGTTAGTTTAATTTTAATGTTATTAGATTCAAATTGAAATTTAATTAATTAGTTTTTCAGTTTATTCGTGTGTTCTATTTATTAAAAGAAATTGTTAGTTTAATTTTAATGTTATTAGATTCAAATTAAAATTTAATTAATTAGTTTTTCAGTTTGTTCATGTGTTTAATTTATTAAAAGAAATTGTTATTTTAATTTTAATGTTATTAGATTCAAATTGAAATTTAATTAATTATTTCTTAAGTTTGTTTCATGTATTTTTATGTATTTTTTAGAAATTTTTAATGTTGTTAGATTCAAGTTGAAATTCAATTAATTATTTCTTCTTCGGTTGTTTTTATTCGTTTAAAAGAATTTAGTTGTAATATAGAAATATGTCAGTTAATCGCTTGAATTATCCATGTTTGTTGTTTAATATAGATTTAATTCATGTTCATTTTTGTTTGAAGTTCGTTTTTAATCTAGTGATTTAATGTGAGTTTATGTTTTGGTTTTTTTTTAAATTTTTTGATTTAGTTTGAATCATGTATCTTTGTTATAATTTTGTTGGATTTAATTTGAAGATCAATTGATTATTTGAGTTTAGTGATTTGAATCTGTTTATTTATTTTGTTTAAGTTTAATTTAAATTTGAGCGCATGCTTTGAATATATTTGTTTGTTATTATTGGTGAATTTGAAAATAGATTTGTTGTTTAAAAAAAAAGATTGTTCAATCAAAATAATTCCAGTTGTTTCTTGTTGTTTATCATATAGTTTGAGTTTGTTCATAAAATCTGATTAGGAATTGGTTATAGCTGCTATATTTTGGTTAGAATTGATTAGTTGAACTTGTTATAGCTGACGAGGTAGATTGGTAAATTACAATGTTTTCAGGGTCAAAATGGTAATTTCAATAAGATCAGAGGGGTATTTTTGGAATTAAAATTCTGAACAATTATTTATTTTGATCAGTGCTCTGTCAATTAGGATTAAAATAGTATTAAAATAATCAATAATGGGGGAACAAGATATAATGGTGGGGAATAATGAAATTGTTTAATATAAGCATGGGGGACAAGATATAATGGGGTATTTGTTTAATGTAGTGGGAGACAAAACATTAAGTAGTGGGATTAAAAGGGGGGTTGAATGGGAAGATAGCGGGTTTTATGTTTAAAAAAATGCTGAAAGATAGGGATAAATAGAGGGACTTGATCAGATTTTAGGGAAGGGGATAGAGAGAAAAAAAGGGCTGAAGATTGAAGAGAGAGAAAGAAAAATTCGAAAAATATTAAAACTTTCAAAAAAAAATACAAATAAAAAAAAAGAGCTGGAAATTAAAAGAGAGAGTAGTATACACCTGATAAATATTCTGATATACGGGTTTAGAAATTAAGGGTTAAACATTAATTAGTCTTTCAAATCTGAAAAGATTCCCTTGGCTTCTATCCGTTGTTTGTTGTCGGTGTTTCTGGATTTTATTTTGATTTTCAAATTTGTCACTGGGATTTCTGTTGACTGGATTGCTGGTTATTATTGTTGTTGCTGTGTTACGTACTACGTTGCTGACTTTCTTCTTCTTATATTGGCAATACTAGGTACACAACTGTAATTTTGGCATTTTGTAAGCTGAAATGAAGAATGGAATTTTAAATTTTTAATTTAGCTTTTTCTTTTTTTATTAATTGTATTTAGGTTATTTCATGTATTTTTATTCTGTAAATCGCCGTCGTATTGCATAATTAGACATATTGTAGCGATGTATTAAATAATGCTTTGCTGTAACCTGATTATTAGGTAGTATATATTTAAGCATGTTCATTACTGATTAAACTGTCTAATAATTAGAATGAGAAGAAAATAACGAAAAAATGACTTTATTAAATCAGTTTTGGCAAAATTGATTAAGTTCACTATTTATAAGGGTTTTAGTATCGCCAACATTAAGTTAATCGAAATCATGTAGCTAAATTTAGTTAAAACATGAATTTAAATTAATTTTGCGAATCAAGTATTAGGACATGATTTGAATTAAAACAAGGTTAGTTAAGGTTAAATTAATTAAATTTTAGAAATACGCATTAGTAATCAAGATTGTTTCTAATTTTCAGTAGTTGTAAATAATTAATTTCAATAGCTCAAGTCATCTAACAATATGATTTTAATCCGGTTATGGGATAATTAGTTTCTTTTAAAAAATTATTTGACAATTCCATATTGTATTTATAATTACAATTTTAGTAATATTTCTTTCCACTAATATTTGTTTTAAACTAGTATTTAATATGTTATTTTTAAGTATGTAAAGATTGATTTTATATTTATAGAAAAAAAATATAAAAAAAAATGTAGTCATTTTAGGATATTCATAAAATAAGGGAGGATTTCGCTAAAAAAAAATATAAACAATACAAAAAAGAAATTGCAGGGTCCTCCAATCTTATTTATTTTTTTAAAAATACTTAGATTCTGGGATGAGTCGTTTAGTAAATTTCACGGTCCTACCAAAAAGTATAACAACGCGTAGTCTTTAGGCGCGTATTTAATAAGGGTATTTTCTTAAACATGGGTGTGCATTTATGTAACCCAAATCCCAATCTTGGCGGAGTCAAAATGCGTCAACAAATCACGTGTACACTGGTTATGGCGTGGTTCGAGATGTGTTTTCACGACGTTGCAATTATTGTATAAAATAATAATAATAATAATGATAAAAGCGGGTCAAAGTCAAATTTGCATATAAGTCCTTAATTGTTAAGAAGAAAATCAGATAAATAAGCTAAATATAATAGTTAAGCGACCGTGTTAGAACCACGGAATTCGGGAATGCCTAACACCATCTCCCGGATTAACAGAATTCCTTATCCGGATTTCTGATTCGCGGACTGTTAAACAGGGTCATTCTTTTCCTCGATTCAGGATTCAACCTGTGACTTGGGACACCATAAATCTCCCAAGTGGCGACTCTGAAATAAATAAACAAATCCCGTTTCGATTGTCCTTTAATTGGAAAAAACTCTCTTTCGTGCCCCCCACGGGCGGTGCGGGCGAAAAAGGAGGTGTGACAGGATAGAGAAAAAATACTTTATATTCATTAAGGAAGTTTACAAATAATATTACAACGCCCACAAGGGGCCCTTTCACAAAAAGGAAACCTAATCTATTTTCAGGGTCACACCCCCGGGAGTGTCGTCTTTATTTTCAGTGGCTCTATCTTCTGGAGTCTCCTCCCCTTCGAGAACATCTTCTTCACCTTCCTCGTCCCCGAATCCACTCACCACATCCTCATTATCGGAGGAGACAAAAAACTAGCATCGGTTTCCCCCGCCTTTTCTTCAGCTATATCCTCGACGAGGTTGAACCCTCGGGCATGGATTTCTTCGAGAGTCTCCCTCTAGGCTTGGCACTTAGCCAATTCATTGCTCTGTCTCCCTAGGTCAGAGGCCTCCCTCAACTCGACTTGAACGGTCGCGGCTTCCCTCGCGTATATAGCAATGGATTTATCAGCCGCAACCTTCGTCTTCTTGGCTTCGGCCTTAGCCTGTACAGCTTTAGCCTTAGCCTGCCCAGTTTCGGCACAGGCTTTAGCCAGCTCGGCCTCCAACCCCTCGATCTTCCTGGATTAAGCCACACCCTTCGCTTCGACACCTCGAAGCTAAGCTTCAGTCGAGGCCAATTGGGCTGCAATAGCTTCCTTACCGGCAACAAGTTGATCCATGTTTTTCCTCCACTGATGACAATCAGCCCGAACTTGATCTACCTCACCCCGGAACTATCCAATCATATCTAGCTTTTGCTGCAGCTAAGATATTGAAGTATTAGCCTCTGAAGCAGGGCCAAGAAGGTCGTACTCTGTTAAAATCAAAGTTACTTGCTCATCTAGCTCGAACTCGCTTTTATAGCTTTGGTCAATGCGGTTCGGAGATCTTTAAGCTCCTCTCCTTCTAGCTACAGAGGAGCCTCATGGTTTTCTCTTCGCCCGAAACTTTCTTGAGTATGGCCTCACATTGGCTCAGCTCAGCTCTAAGCTTTGCGATGGCCTATACATGAAATGGAGACATATTGGTCAAAAGAAAAAAGAGAAAAAATTGCAATACTAAAGGTAAGTACTTACCGGGGAAAGGAGTTGTTGAGCCTTCTCAAAGAAAGTGGACGCATCATTCAGGTCATCGGCATCCTCAATCCCAGCGTAGCGACCCTGGAAAAGATCATCCCCGACGACCTTACTCGGATCGGGCATGTGCAGAGCGTTAGCTTCATCGATTGCCCCCTCGAAAACGTTGGCAGCGAAAGAGAGTGACATGTTGTCGCGGCCCCGAGTTCTTCACTTGGGGCATTCTCATTACCATTGGGGGTCTCAGTATCTACCTCCTCTGGAATGGTTGTTGAAGATGGAGGGACGATCTCAACCTCCAGGGACATAGGGGCCTGGCCCGTTCCTTCCTTTGGGGCATCCTCACCACGAAATAAGGTTTATGATTCGGAAGGCTTGGCGGCCTCGACCGGCTTCTTAGTCCGAGTCACTAATGCTGACTCTTCATCATTATGTTCTTCATCACCCGGGGAGTCATGGGCCGAATTTGTGCCCGTTTGAGAAAATATTTTCCGCAACCTTCGAGCGGAGTGTTTCTTATTTTGAGGATCCTTGGGCTTCGAAACCTTTTTTCTTTTGTTGTCCTTCTCGGACTCTAGATTTGAAGGCTTGGCTTTTTCCTCGATCGGAGCTGGCCTCATTTCAGATTGCATTATCGAGGCCTGCACAAGTAGGCGTAAATAAAATGCTGCCAATATATGAAGATCATTAGAAACTGTTGAAAGACACTTATCGTGGTTCTTGGCCTCCCACTGGCCCTTTGCTAGCTCACGCCACTTGCGCTCGTCATAGGAAGAAGTGGCAGCTAACTTTCGGACCCAATCCTCGAGGTTGGGCACCGCTGGGGGCGCCCAAGCATTGGCTGCTAGAAGAAGCATAACACCATTATGAAATATGGAAGCAAAGTATGGATAGGTAAAGGGAATACGAACTCCACTTACAGTTAAAGTTCCACCTCTCCGGGAATGGCATCTTGTCTTCGGGGATGACATCCGAAGTCTTTACTCTAATGAACCGGCTCATCCAACCTCGATCTTTGGGTTCGTTAGTATTGGAAAAAAAGGATTTTGTTATTCGGAGCTGCAGCTTGATAAGCCCTCGAAATAACTGAGGCCGATACAACCGAATCAGGTGGCTGAGGGTGAATTCCAAACCCTTGGCCTTTTTAGAGAAATACCGCAACATGATCACGATACGCCAAAAGGAAGGGTGAATCTGACCGAGGATGACTTCGTACGTTCTGCAGAAGTTGATCACCACCAGACCGAGAGGACTCAATGTGAAGGGGTAAGTGTAAACACTCAAAAATCGCTCCTTGTAGGTAGTTATGCTTTCATCGGAGCTCGGGATCTGAACCTCAACCTCATCCCCCAAGCGGCAGTCCCTCTTGACATCCTTGACAAGCTGCTTCGTTACAAAACTAATGTATCGAGATACGTGCTCACATTGGCCTACGACATCGAGAGGATTCTCGATACTGAAGTCTTTCTTAATAATGCAATTACCGGGGGTGATTTCCTCAAGTGTTGATGGCACCACCGGTTTGGTCGGCCAGGAGGCAGAAGAAGACGATGCTTAATCCTTTTTGGGGACCACCTTGGAAGTTTTGACCATGATTGCAAGTCAAATAATACGGGTTGCACAAGGATATGGTGTTTCAGGCGGAAGCCTGGTGTTTTCCGGCGCTTGAAGAGGCGGAAGAAATGGATGATTGGAGAAAGAGATGAAGATGGAAAAGGGGAGAAGAAAGAGTAAAGTTCTTTACTTGAAGGAATCGCCTCAGATTTATAGGAGGGAAATGAAGAGGCGAAAGAAATGGATGATTGGAGAAAGAGAGATGGCAAAGGGGAGAAGAAAGAGGAAAGTTCTTTACTTGAAGGAATCGCCTCATATTCTGTGGCATTAGTGGCCGACCAATGCTGGCATGCATTCAATATTTTTTGGGGAAATGGACCGATGGGACGTTTCGATCAGTTCAAGCACCTACATCACGAGCATGACATCATCACGAGAGGCTCGGGAAAATCGAGGTTCAAATCGTTTCTTATCATCTTATTCTAAGAAACGCGGAGACTATCTGTATACGGTCAAAATCAAGGAGCCCAATATCAGACCCGACTGAAGGACACACACCTCGAGAAAGCATATCGAAGGCTTGGCATGACCTATATCGAGGGCAGTACAATCTCGAGGACACTCAAGAAAGAGCGGGAATTTATCAAGGACACGTGGATTAGGGCATAAATTAAAGGATAAGATTTGTACGAAATGGTACGGGTCTGTACTAGGTTGTTATACACATGTACCAATAGAATTCTTTACCACAATTAGGAATGTACTATATTAGGATTTTCTCCTCCTATATAAAGGGGACCCCAATCATTCGTGAGAGATACATTATTCACTGCAATAGAATATTCTACTCTGCTTTTCTTGTTTACCGTGCTCAGCAAGTGTTCTTCAGCTTTATTGCTTTTACTTTATTGTTCATATTTCATTGCTCTTAGCTCACCTCGAGGCCCCCAAGAAAATCGAGCTCGAGGTCCTTATTGCTCTAGCAATATTGGTTTGGTTCATCAATTCTTCTTACTTAAACCTAATATTACTTGTATATTCACTAGTATTATAGTAAATCACATATCTTTAAAACCACAAATCATATTTATTTGTTACTCCCATTTTTTGAGGTAAACAATTATAGTATATGATCAGTGGTGGAGCTAGCCTATATTGTGCGGGTTCGGACGAACCCAGTCACTATTGCTTTAATGTTGTATTTATACTATGAAAATTATTAAATATGTATAAATATTTAATTATGAATCCAGTAACTAAGACGAACTATGGAATATGTGTAAATTCAGAACTCATAAACTTAAAATTCTAATAAGATGAGTAAAAGCTAAAGTGGTCGTCACACTTCCATGGCTGGCCAGTGAATTGCATGGATTCTTCTTTTTATTTCACGTAGCTAGCCGCTGATGCATCTACACGTATTACGTGAGATTCTTTTTGGCGCAAATCTAGTCAGATACTAATGTCAAAAGCAAAATTCTATTGTAGATATGAAATTAATTTAAGTATTTAATTATTTTCACTCATAGTATATACTACAATGAAATTTTATGTGTTGTACATAGTAGATTGCAGTCTTTATAAAAGTTACTTGTAATTATCTTTTAAATGCCTAATTATGTAAAAGTTCTTCACAAATAGAACATAACTAAATTCATATAAATATCAGAAAATTATAGCAAGACATCTCTCGCATAAAAGACTCAACAAGTAAAATATATCAGTTTAAAAAAAGGCAATAGTATAAGAAGTCAAAGAATAGCAACATTTGCATTGTTCATAGAGAAAATTTTATGAAGCACTGTCTATTAGCAGTAATTAGTCATTTATAGATACCACTTGTTATATAACGGATTATAGATACTTTTTATGTGGTTATAAGATATATTTGATGTATTTAAGTTATTGTTTTCATGAATACAGTAGCAAAAATAGGCGTGAATCAGGGAAGTCCAGCTAATCAGTTGTTGTATTCGAGTGTATTCGACTGTATTTACGGTGTGAAATAGGGGATTACACTGTTTTTAAAATGAAAAGTGAATCAATTAACATAATAGACTCCTAATATAACTCAGCAAACTCAATTATAACACACAAATTTTGTATTTTCAGTTATAAAAAAGATTCTCAGCCGAAAAATACCCCAAAAATATAGCAATCTTCAGAGAAATTACATAATACATCTGAATACATAAATTATATTAATTAAAAAACATATGAATACATTCATGGAGTATAGCGAGACAGTGAATACAATGAAATACATAGAATACAGCGGGATACATTGAAGTACAATGAGAAAAAAAGACAGTGAATACAATGAAATACATGGAATACAACGGATACATTGAATTACAATGGAAAAAAAGACAATGAAATACATGAAAATACAACGTGTTACGTTAAAAAATATTAAAATATATTAACAGAAAATCAAGTTGCTCAGCCCCAAAGTCTGTCGTCTTTGTTCAAGAACAAACCCTAATTTCCGGCGAATCCGTCGTCGAGCAAAAACCCTGAATCTCACTGTTCACACGCCGCCGTCGATCGGAGGCATTGCTTAATCCGTTCTTTAGCTTCCTTTGGCACATAAAAAACATGGCTTTTAGTAAGATTGAGATTTTGTTTGTGAGTTTGAGTTTGGATGTATGACATCCGAGATTCTTATGATTACACACAGGAAATTAAAGACTGTCTTTGCAGGAATACCAAGACATTAGCTCCCCGTTTCAGCTTTCTATCTCTCGAGTGAAAGGCTTTCTGGGAACCATCGGCTTTCAGCTTTGCAACTGAAGGGTTTAGGGTTTAATATTGGCGATGGTGGGTGAAAGAATTGGAGAGCTCTTTATGAGAAATTTGAGGTAAAAGTTGTATGAGAGAAAAAAAAATATTGTAACTGAATAACGTATTTAGTGGCTTAGGAGTAGGAGGTAACCAAAATTAGAAAGTTTGCTATAAACATTAAAAAGGTATCTATAGAATATAATTTTTTTAAATGGTATTTATTTAAAATAAATAAGGTGTTAAAAATTCCTTGTTCATATTATTAAGGCCCCGCGATTTATATAATTCATCCAAATTATTTATTTGGAATTCAACATTGTTGATTGATTGGATAGTCCATAAACTTGTTCTAAGAGAGAGTGAAGAATTATTTATACTAGCAGAAGAAATTGCATTTCAATGTAAAAAACAAAGATCATTCATGATACACGAGTTCAACACAGTATTTGTGCAGTAAATCAAGCTAATGTCTGAGAACCGGTGAGACTAGCGTGATAACCAACTACACCACCCAGACTAATATGCTGAAAGATTATGCTTTTAGATACCAAAAGAATGTGATGAAAATTGTGCTTTTATTATTTAATAATAATTGTTTTACAACTTGTGAGATTACACTGGGATTGTTGTTGTTGTTGCTTTACAACTTCTAAATGAAGCAAAACCCAATGCGGAAGGAAGCAATCTACCCGCAGATCGAATGGAAGACAAAAATTATCATGATTATAAATTTGGGATTATAAAAAAAAAAAAATACAACAAATCTAGTGCAATTCCACAAGTGGGATATGGGATTATCAAAAGAATAAATTTGTCACAAACACTGGGATTAAGAGGAATAAATTGTCACTGAATGAAAGTTGCAAGTTATTAAAACACATGGAAATCGAGTAACAAAATACTTTCACATTAAAAAGGAAAATCAGAGCTTGAGTTTAAAATGGTATAAGGATAAATATACACAAAGTGACCTCTATTTGATTAAACATATGCTTGTGCAACATATAAATTAGACTCATTTCGAACCAACGGAAAAGTTATCTCCGTGTGACCTATAGGTCGCATGTGATGACCCAAAAAGTCATCACTTGTTTTAGAAATAAATTCTGTGTTCCAAAGCCTTAAAAACTCTTTCTGTCTCACCTCGATTTGCGTGCACAGTCCAAGCGCGTATCCGGAAAGCCACTATGTGAAAATCTGTGAAAAATAACAAATTTTGCTTTTAAAATGAATTTAAGTTGACTTCGGTCAACATTTTTAGTAAACGGACATGGACCCGTGATCTGACGGTCCCGGAGGATCCGTAGGAAAATATGGGACTTGGGCATATGCCCGGAATCGAATTACGAGGTCCCAAGCCCGAGAAATGAATTTTTAAAAAAAATTGTTTTCTGTAAAATATAGGAGTTTTTGGAAATGAAATATGTTTGAATTTGATAATATCGGGCCCGTATTTTGGGTCTGGAGCCCGGAACAGGTCCTATATGTGATTTGAGTTGAGCCTTTAAATTTGGTAAGAAACGGAGGTCATGACGTGATTCGGAACCTTAATTGTAAAATTTGAAACTTTGAAAGTTCTTGAAATTTTCTTGATTTTGATGTCAAATTCATAGTTATTGATGTTATTTTGATGATTTGATTGCACGAGCATGTTCGTATGATGTTTTTAGATTAGTGTACATGTTTGGTTTGGAGCCCCGAGGGTTCGGGTGAGTTTTGGATAGGCCACAAAATAGAATTGAACTTAGGAAGTTGCAGGTTTTCAGCTAGTATGTTGCAAGTCTGCAGGCTCCGCAAATGTGAGCCCGCAAATGCGAACATCTATCGCAAATGCGAAGAAGACCTGGGATGCCTTGGTCGCAAATGCGACCTGTTCATTGCAAATGCGATATCGCAAATGCGAAGTGGACCGGATTTCCTTCAGTGTCGCAAATGCGACAAAAATCTTCGCATTTGCGAAGTTAGCAGGTTCTGAAGGATTCGCAATTGCGACATCCGCGACCTGCAAATTCATGACTTAGCCAAAAATCTTTCATTTTTCAAACTCTTTCAAAACATAAACTCTCTTAGGCGATTTTCCAAAGAAAAGTTCTTCTCCAAATCGATTGTAAGTCATTTCTAACTCGTTTTCTTCAATCTTTAATATCTTTTTACATGATTTCAACTCAAAATCAAGGGTTTTCATGGGGGAGATTGGGTGTTTTGAGTAAAATCTAGATTTTTCAAATTTTGGGGATTTGGACTTCGATTTGAGATCCGATTTCGAAACAAATTATATATTTGGGTTTGTGGGTGAATGGGTAAACGAGCTTTGGTTTGAACCGAGGGTTTTGACCATGTGGGCCCGGGGTCGATTTTTGACTTTTTGGAAAAAAACTTTAGAAAACCTATTTTCATGCATTATAATTGATTCATTTAGCATTTACTGATATAGTTAAATAACTTGTGGCTAGATACGAGCGAATTGGTGATGGAATCAAGAGGTAAAGAGGTAGTTGAGGCTTGAATTGTATTAGTGGCATCGAGGTAAATGTTTGGTCTAACCTTAGCTTGAGGGATTATGAGTTGTGTCTTATTTGCTATGTGTTAGTTGTTGAGTACGACGTATAAGCATGGTGACGAGTATCTATACGTTGGTGTCAAGTATGCTTGTGAGTCTTATACTATGATTAATGTCACCGTTTGTATTGTTTATGCCTTATGTGATGATTTCTATTGTTAAGCAAGGCTCGTGGGAGTAATATTGGTACTTGAACATTGAAGAGTGTTGGCTCAAGTTGTAAAATGATTTGTGGAAGTATAATTGGCAATTGAACCTTATAGAGCATTGGCTCAAATTGTGAATTGAGTTGTGAAGTAAATGTGAAAAAGAAAAGAGGATTATGACATTGTCTCCCTTGCCGGGATGTTATCGTTTTGATATTGTTTCCCTTGTCGGGATATGATTGTTGTACTATTGTTCCCTAGCCGGGATTTATTGTGAATGTGTTGATTTCCTTGCCCTTATTGCTTTGTGATTGTTGTTTGGATGAGGAAGAGCGTTAAAGCACGAAGGGTGATGCCGTGTATGATTTTTGTGAGGAAGAGTATAAAGCACGAAGGGTGATACCATGTATGATATTTGCGAGAGAGTGTTAAAGCACGGAGGGTAATGTCGTGCCGCACGATGTACAATTCTGTGCCGATTATATTGATTTTATGGTGAGGACGAGAGTAAAAGCACGAAGGGCGATGCCATGCAGATTATATTGATTCTTATGGTGAGGACGAGAGTAAAAGCACGAAGGGTGATGTCGTGCACTTGTTTGATTTCTGATTCTTGTTGATAATTGAGTTATGATGTTCCTTATATTTACCTGTTGTTCTTCTGTTATTATTTGATGTTTTCCCACAGCATGTTCCCCCTCTCATCCTTAACTGTACATTCCTGCTTTTATTTTTTGTTGTATATGATTTAACTACACAGGTTTATTTGGTAGTCTGGTCCTAGCCTCGTCACTACTTCGTCGAGGTTAGGCTAGGTACTTACCAGCACATGGGGCCGGTTGTGCTGATACTACGTTCTGCACTATGTGCAAATCCCGGAGCAGCAACTTTCGGACCTTAGCTTTGGGGTTGCTGCCTTCAGTCCATTAGGAGGTCCGAGGTAGTCCTGCAGGCGTCCATAGGCCTTGGCGTCTCCTTTCATCCTGTTTCATTTACGTATTTCCGAGATAGTATTATACTTATTTTCGGACCCTTTATTTGTAGTATTTCTAGACCGTCTGTGAAATTGTGACACCAGTTCTGGGTAGTCCTTGTTTAAGAAATTGCATTGAAAATATTTAAATGGTTTTATTTTGTTCTTCTGCCTGTTTAAATTTCGTCGTTTATATAATGTTGGTTCATACTTGTTAAAGGATTAAAATGGGAAAAAGGTAAATAATTCAAATAGTCGGCTTGCCTAGCTTTCACTAGTAGGCGCCATTACGACTCTCGAGGGTGAAAAATTCGGGTCGTGACACGGTAGGGGTGTACAAAGAAAACCGACAAACCGCACCAACCCGAGTCAAACCGAGAAAAAAAATCCGATCATAATTGATTTGGTTTGGTTTTAACTAAAGAAAGTCAAACCGAAACCAAACCAACCCGACATTATATATATATATAAAGTTTAGATATATTTAATATATAAATATACTTATTGTGATGTAATTTATAAATATTTCATAATTTTATCTTTTAAGGTATTATTTCAAAGTTGGACTTAAAACTTTTGAATGTTCCAATAAGTTTTATAGCCATTAATATTAGGAAATTAAATAATGTTAACAAAAGCACAAACCAAAATCAAATCAATACTAATGCTAACAAAAGACATTCAATTCAATACTACGAACCGGAATGTATTGAATATCTATTTTTTGTTTTGTAATAATTTAGATAAAAATACATAACATATTTTTATTTTTTCTTTAGCGTTTAGTCATGTAATTAATACTCCCTTATTAGTCTACTTATTTTAGCATGACTTAGTACTTTTAGATTATGTTTATTTTTATTATGGCTTTTTAATTAGCAATATTTATATTACATAATTTTATTGTATTTATTGTTGAATATTTTAGGATAATGTCATGACAAATCTCATATTTATGTATTATTTTCTTGGAAAATACTTTATATAGTTGTATCTTACTAGGATTAAAGAAATATTTTGAGCACAAGTTATATGTTTTGTTCTACGAAGATTTTATCGGAATAAATCCGAAAAAATCCGAATAATCCGAAAACCCGAGAAAAACCGAGATTGAAAAATCCGAGTTTTATTGGTTTGGTCTTTAAATTTAATAATCTGACACAATTGATTTGGTTTGGTGATTGTAAAATCCGAACTAACCCGACCTATGTATACATCTAGGTCACGGGAGCCGTAAAATAAGCCACTGATGCCTGCATCAGGATAGGCTGCCTATATGACATCACTTGGGGTGCAGTCCTTCCCCGGAGCGTGAACACAAAATACTTCTTGTACCGGACTGCTTTTACTCATCTCGAACCACTTCATATAAATCCTTGATGCATATCATCCTATATAAAGCAACTAAATGTTCCTCTTTCACCAACACAGCATATTATTTGGGGCGCCGTGATTTTATACATGCTCAAATGAACCAAGAAACAGTCGCAACATATATCAAGAAACCTTTAAGAACGATAACTAAAACATATGGTTTTACCAAAAATTTATTATCCAAAGATAGTATAAAGTAGTGAACCCTTTCTACCATTCTATAAATGAAGCAGGAAATATTTTTCAACCAACAAAATCATGAAGCAGTTGCCCTCCAATAATATTATTATCTCTTCCTAACTGACGATTTTGTGTTTCAAAGCCACCAAACATGAATCCTTCGTTATTTTCATCGATACCAAAACGTCGAGCTGCATTTCTTGGAAAGGATCCTGATAAACCAATACTCACATTATTGTTCTGATTAAGTCCCAATGTTAACGACACTCCGCCATTTCCAGCTGATGCAGTACTCATTTGATCAACTACTCCAGCACGAGAATGAGGCGAAAAATTGTCATATGATAAATTCATTGTCTCCTGATCATCACCTCCTAAATGAGTTTCACTTGGATCATTATTTCTTGTTCTCTTTGATGGAACATCATGAAATTGTTGTGAAGACGTGGATGGATGTTCAGATGGAAGTGAATTACTAGTTGGAAAATGTTCGATGGGATTGCTGTTGTTGTTTTGTCCCTCTTTTTGTGAAGCTGCTTTCTGAGCTTGCCTAGTTTCAAGATTGTGTATCTCTTCTACCATAGGCTTCCATAGTCTAACTCTTGCGTTGATGAACCAGTTAGAAACCTGATCCATTAGTAAAATATTGAATTAGATAAGGTAGATGCAAGCAAAAAATGTCTAACTATTATATATATACTGACAGTGTAAAAGAACTTTTTACATCGTCAGGTCAACAAAAAGATAATTATAGGTAACTTGTCATAAAAAGTGAGATTAGTTACCTAAAAAATACAGACAAGTTACATGTTAGGACAATGTAATATGGACTCGAAGTGTAAAAGTAAAATTTTGAAGAAATTTCTGCATCCTGCTATTTTAGAATGATATAATCAGAGTATATATCAATTTGAAAAATACACACCTGATTCCTTGAAAGACCAGTCTGTTTGGCCAACATTACTTTGTCAGAGTCGGTAGGATAACTGCAAATAGCATCAACACTAATGAGTTAAAAGTACAGAAAAAAAAAATCTCTAACTTTGCCAGATCACCGTCAAACAAGAAAAGTTAGAGAGCTAATTTGATTGTTAGAATTTTAGACAGCAAATTTCCTATTCTGCAATTTTTTATATTACATGTTGTTCCTTTGTGTCGATTATCTTATTATTTTGATGTCATTATTGTTTTTTTTTCTCCAGTATTTCCAACATGGCCTCTTCACTATAGTTTTTTTTTCTCAAACTTGCTTTGTTTTTTTTCATTGAGCCGAGGGTCAACCAGAAACAACCTCCTACCTAGTTGTGGGTTACACTAGGTAAGCTATTGTAATTTAGACAGCAGATTAAAGTATTCTCAAGTTCACTAGAAGGAAGCTCAACTCCAATAAAATGCCTGCAGGACAAGGGTACTTATATCTGTTTTTCGACATACATCTATTCCAGAACAGTTTTCACTTACAACTCCATACTTGCACCTTTTTAAAAATACACGAACAAAGCCATTAACAAATAAACGCATCCTTACACAAATACTTGTTGTTTCCTAATTGTAAACTAAGTAGATGAACAGCAACTACGGAGGGTGGTGAGTACGTAACCTTACCCCTACCTTATGTAGGTAGAGATGTTGTTTCCGATAGACCATCGGCTCAAAGCAAGCATACATAAACACAACAGTATAGAGAAAGAATGCAATAGTGAAACAGTCAAAGAAGCAGTAACAATAGCAAGATAATAGAAAAACCAAAACAAAAACAATATCAATAGTAATAGAAATCTAAGAATATGGAGATGAATAACGTTACTACTACTAGAATGAAAGGAAAGTTCGACTGCTTACTAATCATCTGTCCTAATACTCAACCTCCATCCTCTTATCAAGAATCACGAACATAGTTTATTAATTCAACATGTACAAAGTTGCCATGATTGTAACTACTATGCATTGACAGTGTATAACTCTTTTACACAATCAAATAAGATGACCTACAGCAATATGCAACTCTCTAAAATAAGCCTAAGTTGATAATACAGAAATAAACTCTCTATAATAAGCCTAATTCTATGGTATAGAAGATAAAGTAAATGGCCAGCTATGATAAGTTAAAATGCACTTACGCGTAAAAATTAATTATATCAGTGTATTCAAGTTAAATACAACTGATATTACTTACGGGTGCAAAAAATGGTCAAACAACCATGCCCTGAGAACAGTTACAGCACGTTCCGGTAGCCCTCTTTGTGGTCGCCAAACAGGCTGATGATCAACAAATCCAGCATTATGAATTGCTTGTCTTTGGCAATAAATGCCTTTCCCTGCAGGATTTCCAGCTCTTGGGATTGTATCACTTTCACAAATTTGAGATTTGCCTGTGTACTGCAGTTGGTCAGTGATGGCATTTTTAAGGCACCTAAAGTGTTTGGACAAAGCTTTTAGAGATAGTTTTGCAAATGGCGAGGCATTCCCAAGTCCAGGAACAGATTCAAAAGATGCCATAACTGCTTGTAGTTGTTGATAATACTGCTTATATCTTCTGTAAACCTGATGGAGATCACCCAAAAAAGATTTGTCAAGAATACAAGGAGAGATTTCCTTAATATCATAGGTACTTTTAGTTTGAAATCATAAGTGATGAAAAAGTTTGTCTGAATAGCTTAGGTATACTTTTTTATAATTGTGAACAATGGGTCCACTACTCAATCTTTAATTTCTTCACTTACATACCAGGATTTAATCTGCTATAACGTTCGTACTCATGATATGCGCGTAAACCCCCACATCATGCGTTGTAGTGACACTCTAGGCAAACCTCATATTGACAAAATACGGGAGGAACGCTGGATATATAAGTTGATAAGTCCTAAACCCTATTAACGCATTTTAAAGCCGTGTCGGCCTAGGTCAAAAGTGGACAGTATTACTAGTGGGCTGGATCATTACATATGGTATCAGAGTCACTCCGCATGCAACCTTGAGCGATGGTGAGGAAAACCTCAGCGAGGACGCTGAGTCCTAAGAGGGGTTATGTGACACCCTAGGCAAATCCAACATCGACAAAACACGAGAGGAATGATGGATATATAAGTATATAGGCTTTAGATCCCAATGATGCATTTTAAAAAGGTGCGAGCATTGGCTCAAAGTGAATAGCAACACTAGTGGGCTGGACTTTTACACACTCTTAACACTAGACCAAAGCCCAAGGCTAAGTATGAAGACTTTTTATAAGCCATAAATATAAGAGTGAAGTTGCTATATATACAAAATTAAGTTGCCTAGAACAACCCATAGTTCATACTTCATATCACATTTGAGACTGGAGAATTATCAGATAAATATCAAGTGTATTGAGCAATTGATAACTGGCATAAAAGTCAATCAAGATAGTGATTCCATTGTGCTCGAATGGCTTTCTGGAGCCCTTCAGATAAAACGAAAGCAGCAACTTCTACAAGTTGTTCGCTTTTGTATCAAGTTCATCAATTAAAATAACATAACAAGTTTAACTATCAGAGAAGAAAATACTTACACTTCAATTTACCTAAGTTAAAGATAATTTAGTACCTCTATGCTAAGTTGCTCCGACATGGTAGTTTAGGTGTTGTACCCTAGTATGGGTGTGAGTATTGGATCCGTACCGCATTTGGTCAAATAATTATGGGTACTTTGACCGCGGCGGGCGGGAAAATTCAAGATGAGATACAATTTGATTCTCGAAATCAGAACCAAAACTAGGGTAAATTTGAAGAAAATAGCATACCTATCTAGGAAATCAATCCTTCACTTATCTACAAGCTGAGAATAAAAAAGAAATCCACACTTTACAAGCTATACATAAGTATTCCACAAATTTTCTCACAATTTGGGTATATTTTTATTTTTTTGAATTATTTTAGCCGGATCTCCGCGCCCATATCCGTACTAAGATCCGTATCACCGAATCGTAGAATTTACATCTCGAAAGTCCAACCTCTAGATGTGTATTCGTGTCGAACACCCGCACCCCTATCCGAGCAACTTAGCCTCTATGGAATAAAAAGGATCATGAGGTGCACATTAATAAAATATGATTAACTCAAATGTAGGTTAGAGACATGGGGAAAAAATTGTTAATTTGGAAAAATAAGCTTAATTAAGATAATGGAGTTTTATTTTCCTGTCATACTTAAACCATGTAGTTTATGAAAATTTTAATAAGAACTTCATTTAGTCATTTCCAATCATTTAAAAAGGAAAATAAGAGGAGGAAAGAGGATTTTGAATAATTTGTCCCCATAGTAAATCTTTTCAGATAGATTCCCCAAATCTCTTCATCCACAATAAGGCCAAACTAAGTTTCATTATAACCTATATTGGAAACTCTTTCTAAATACTTGTCAGCCACTTTAAGGCACCAATCTTCGTGAATATATTCCCCTCAATCACTTTTTCCAAAAAGATGATTTAGTGATCGAACTTATATGCCTAAAAAGTATAGGCATCTAGATACCTATAATACAACCAAGACTCACCAAAATTTAATTATTTGTGCTAAGAGCATATATAAATATGGATCACTACAAATTGGATATTGCATGTTGGATAGACATTAAACCATAACTCTAGTCTTAAAGAATGAATCTACATTTGGTTACATAGTAACTACAGTGCAAGAAATTACTTTCTGAGTTTCTGTGAGGGAAACATCTAGTTTGTATCATAAGAGAGAAATTAATGGACACATTGGACACATTATCTCAAGATTAGAGTAGTAGAGTAGGTAGTTTAGAGTGTTCATAACAATAGTATTGACTCCCAGTCTCGCTTTCTGTTGGTAGTAGGTTTCTGTTGTGTTCTTTCATTGTTGATCACCTTACTATTTTGTTGTTTTAATCCAGCTTTTATATAGCTTTTTGGTACTGTCCCTTCTTGTTTATATTTTCATTAATGTGGTGCTTATATTTTCTTGAGCCGAGGGTCTATTGGAAACAACCTCTCTGTCCTAACAAGGTAGGGGTAAGGTTTGCATAGATACTACCCTTCCCAGACCCCACCGTATAAAATAATACTGGGCATGTTATCGTTGTTATATTATCTGAAGAAATTAAACCAAGCCTGTAAACCATATGGTGAAGAAAAATCTAAGACATAATGGTAAGAGTTAATCTCTATCTAATGTCACGTCATCTGAACTATATCTAAAGATAAAAATAATTTAGACAACCTGCTAACAACAAATTATATCACAGGAAAACATTGACTGAGCAGAACTAGGATTTAAAGTATATGAATAATGAATTTGCCATCGAACTTCTAGCTCATCTTATTTATTGGTTTAGCAATTTATATATATATATATATATATATATATATATATATATATATATATATATATTTATAACGAGTTTTC